>NC_092230.1:8960522-9125522 GCF_036320965.1 Panulirus ornatus | reverse complement strand
AGTTGGAAGCGTTTTACTCATATATATATATATATATATATATATATATATATATATATATATATATATATATATATATATATATATATATTCAACTTGCAATTTGTTTACGTAAACCCGAAAACGACCGATTTTTGCTGTATTCGACGGTTATTTCCTGTAAAAAAGATATTTATCTTAGTAAGTAAACATTTATTTCCCTTAACACAAGACCTGGGCTCTGTGTCAATGTGAATGATCCCACCTGTTACCATAACACAAACATTACCATGTGTGCATTTATTTTTTATTTTTTTTTTTTTGTCGTTCCAAACATTCACTATCTCCCTATCTGCATCGAATTTTGTCTTTGAATGTTGTAGTTGGCTTCGAATTCACCATTACTTTATGCAACAATTCAAGTTTTTCCCATATGTATGACTGCATCGCTAGACACATGATCGTAAACTGTTAATATTAGTGGTATGTGGCATGAATAGGAAGTAGGCGGGGTTTTCTGTGACGTCATTGTTTGATCCAGGAAGTCCCGCCCACTTCGTTCCAGTTAGCCAATCAGCTTATTGGTCTGCATGCTTATGTCTTATTTGCTGTTCTTGAGTTGATGTGAGTTGTGCGTAAAATGTGTAGTATTTTGTTATATATTATCCTCATATATAATGGTTTAGTGTATCTATATATATATATATATATATATATATATATATATATATATATATATATATATATATATATTGTGTCGTAAAGTTTGACTGTTATATTGCATCCTTATGTGTAGTAGATTCATAAGTGTAAGTCCAGATTCAGATATTAAGTGTATTTCTCTTTAATGGATCTTAGCAAGGTACCTTGATAATACAATGCATCTCAGTAGTAACTTGTATTGCTCATAACTTTGTTTGATGAACTTTTAAGTTGGCATTGAAGTAGTTATTGAATGTAATTAAAGAATTTGAAGTAAAAGAAAAAAAAAAAGATTGAGGAAGACAAATTACGTCATTGATTTAATGCCACAGTCCACTCTCAATAATTCATTAGACATCTTGACAGACTCGACCAGATCTAATCTACCAGTCTACCCAATCAGCTCCTCACCCAACCCTAATTCCACCTGTTATTATTATCGTGTAATTAGTCTAATTAAGCCCTGCCCACGGAGATGTCTCCCTGACGTATTCACTAATTCACCCAATTATCCCCCAACCAGTCTGACGTTTTATTGGTGGAAGACACGACGACCTAGTTGTTCCGGTCTTATGGTAATTCATTCTCTGGACGACGATACGAGATTATTACACTTGAGTGAGACCTAACCTTTTTTTTTTGGGGGGGGGGAACTTTTATTTTCTACGTCTTGGGATTTGCTGCCTCTCTCTCTCTCTCTCTCTCTCTCTCTCTCTCTCTCTCTCTCTCTCTCTCTCTCTCTCTCTCCCCCCGTTTAGCTGTCAAGTCTCACTCCTCTGGCCCAGGTAGCTGGCTGTCCATATTTTCTTTTTTTTCCCCTCCCCCTCCTTCACCGTATCCACCCTTGGTCTGCTGGCTCCCACCATGTCAGCCTAGGTACCCTGGCCCTTAGGTATGGTAAACTACGTAAACAGTTTAACATTTTTTTCGACAATGTAAATTTGTCACTTTGACCCCAAAAACCTTTCGAATCTATCCTCCGGTAGGATTGTAGATCTAATTCCATTGACCCGTTTTGATGTAGACTTTTGAGGACTCGTGACGTGACCTGTTTTGAAATAGATTTTGTGACCTGGTGTGAAATAGATCGGGTCACTAAGAGGGGAGGGAGGAGGGTGGGTTTGAGGGTGACCCGTCTTGGATATGGTTGGTGTGTGTGGGCCTGTCTTAACCTGTACTGACCTGTGACCTCTTGACCTTTCGCCACAGGAGTACAGTGTGCAGCTGACCTTCAGAGAGGAATGGGAGGATGAGCGGCTCGTCTTTGATGACCATGGAGGTGTGTGTCTCAACTATCCACCCGTCACTATCCCCATTCACCATCCAGTGTCACTATCCACCGTCACTATCCCCACTCACCATCCCGTTTCACACTCCACCGTCACTTCTTCCATCCTCTTTCACGGTCCTGTTTCATAGTCTTTCCTCACCATCCCATGCCACTATCCTAATGTCACTGTACTCACCATCCTTTGATGACCATACTGTTTTGCTGTCGTAAACATTTATCCTATATCGTCTTCTTTAATCACCATTTTTACTGTCACCATTCATGTCACTATCCTTATTCACCATCCTTAATGTCATCTGCAATGTCACTTACCCATCTTCACTATCACCGACCCTTAGTGTCATCATCTGTAATGTTACTGTCGTATGTGACAGTAATCACTGTCACCATCCTGTGTCACCATTCGTATCACCATACTCAGTTTATCTCATCCCTTACCCGTCACAGTCGTCACTATCACCATCCCATGTCACCATCATAGTTGTCACCATCTTTTGTCTTCATCCCATGTCACTATTCTTACCACCGATATCGTCATCTTTCCATTTCACCATCCCATTCTACCTTCCTTGGCATCATCATCTCATGTCACCATTCTTAGTGTCACCATCCCATGTCAACATTATTTGCCATCTCCGTTCTGTCACCACTGTCATCTTCACCATCCCACCAGATTCTTATCGTCACCATTCTCATTGTGACTTCCCTGTGTGACCAGGTACTTAACCATCACTATGCTCACCATTTGCACCATCGTTCATTCTGTAACAGTTCCCACCATTCACCATTCTCACCATCCTTCCTGCCGTCATTACCACAATCCATGATCACCATCAGAAGTGCCTGTCACCATTCTTACCTTCCAAGCTTACAGTCCTCATTATAATCGTCTTATCATCCATAGTCACCATTTTCATTGTAAGCATCTCAATTCGCCATCATTAGTCACCATTTTCATTGTAAGCATCTCATCTCACCATTAATGGTCACCATTTTCATCATAAGCATCTCCTCTCACCATTATTGGTCACCAGTCTCACTGTAACTGGTCACCATTCTCATCATCACCATCTGTGCTCACCATCCCACTACCCTGTGCCATCACTATGCTAACACAATATAGTGTAGGAACCGTTTAACAACTCTGTATGTAAAATGTATTTCATGTTTCACTTTTCAAGAGACAGGAAAAATGTTGTATTTACTTTCCAGAGATGCGTCAGGTATTGCATTTACTTTCCTGAGACAAGTAAAGATGTTGATTCACGTGTCTTATCTTGCTTGTTGTTTTCTAAGGAAGGTGAGCCATGTTTGATCAACTCAAAGTGTTTCATCCTTTTCTTGCACATTCAACAACAACCTTCTTTTTTCCCAATGGAACTCTCATTGTCTTGTTTAACTTATAACTCCTCTCTCATGTATTTACTTATTTATTGTTTTAGTTATATCTTTTCTTTTATCTTTTCTTATTATTTAGCCTTCTACCCAGGCTCAGTATCTTCATAAATATTTTCAACAGTCTTGAGGATCTAAAGGCCTCACTCTCTGACCTTTGACCCTGACCCTGGTGTTCAGGCCGCCCTGCCCCGTTTCATTCCTCTGTGTCAACACTGGAGCCGCCCTTCACTGGAGTCTATTTCATGGGCCCAAACTACACTGTTGTTACAGGCCAGGGCTCCTCTCAACCCAAGGTGCTGGGCAGGGCCTTCCTCAACACCTGCTTTTGGTCCCACACACACACACACACACACACACACACACACACACACACACACACACACTCCACATTTCACCCAGCTGTTTATCCTACCTCGGGGCTGGACGATGAAGTGGGTACCAGGTATATGCTAGGATATGTATGAGTGTAAGTGTGTGTGTGTGTGTGTGTGTAGGAATAAAGATATGGTACCATATTCAAGTTTAAGAAAGTGGGGCAGGGGGAGCAAAACACTCTCCTCCTAACACAATTCATAATAATCACACACTCACACACATACACACACACACAGAAAGTACTAGTAAGTAATTGTACACCGTAATGAAAGGTTAGAAGTCGCCATAGAAGAGAAGAGACTTAAGTTTCAACTCCATGATATCCTTCAAATTTCCAGACCAGTTGGATGGTGACAGTGAACAGTTTGTAGCTACACTCTCCAGTGTTACTTCACCTCTTGCAGTGAAATCACTTTCGGCAAGCACCTGACATTCGCCTCATGTGACCCTAACTAGGTCTCCACAAGTAGATGGTCCTGACCTTCACAACAGAAGGTCCTCTTGCTTCCAGACAACCCCTAATTGGTGTCCTTACTTGATCCCTAAGGGTGTTTACCATCATTGACTTGGTGGCCATGCCCTTACGACAATATTGGTATGGCTGACCCAACTGGCTTATAAGTACCCATGTGGCTACTAACACAATCAGGCTCTTGGACACCAAGGAAATGTCCATCTTGTGACTCCTGGTTCATCATCCTTCTCAGGCCTTGTCACCCATGCCTTCCTTTGGCAGGAGCCTCGTATGCCACTTTGCAGGAGCTCTTTATAATATTGTTAGTGCCCATCTCCTGCAGTAGTCACAACTACAGGACTTACTCCTGAAACACAAAACTTTGGCAGCCATCCACTACCTCAAGACCATTGTGATGCCTCCTCCCTTCTTCAGCGGCTCAGTGAGCCCAGGCATTCCTGAAACTCTTCTAGGACTCCTTTTTCAGTACCCCTAGGACCTCCTACATCAGCGCCACACATATATGAATATTAAACTCTCCTCAGTCCACCTATCTTATGGCAAGCACTTGCACCAGCCCCATAGGATGCATGCTTGTCACCCACAAAACATCATGGAAACTCTACCTACCCCATCTCACCTTACTTCAACTGCCTCTCCCACTTACCTAATCCTGCAGCACTTATAGTAGCTTGCTCTAAGTTACATCAGTTTTCTGTTAAAGTGTAATTACCTATCTCAGTCCATCACTACTACAAATAAAGCAGTTAGATACTTGAGAATGCCCATTAAACTGATAACTCCCCTAAGTAGCTATGAGAGATAGGTGGATGTGGTTCACACACTGTAGTTCTAGATGATAAACTGCCATTCTCGACTCAACCACATCTAGGCTTGTCGTCATTATCCTGCCTTCCCCACTGCCCCGCTGAATCCCATGTTCACCTTTCTACCCTCAGCTCTTTGTAGGTCCAAGTGTCATTAGCCTTATAGGATGTCATAACCAACCTGGTAACCCAGTACCCCTCTACATTCTGCAACCACCACTGCAAATCACCTGGATGCTTTTGACATGGACTGACCTGGATCCACTCTCCTATTCTCTGCTTCTCACCAGTATTAGACAGACACCTGAAAGCTGCCCAGTTGTTCAGAAAGAAAAACAGAAAAGTAGCATGGAGGCATTTTTTAGTTTCACTTCACAAACTCCTTGCCTAACTGACAGTGACCTGACTTGTTGAAATCACTGTCATGTCCACCATTAGTTACAAAGTCTCTTGTCATCATCTAATCCAGCACCTGACATTAACCTCATGTAACCCCACTAAAACTCCATAAGAGTCTGGCTTGGTCCTTCACAAAAGAAAGTCCACCTGTATTTAAACCCCCAACAATAGATGTCCTTCCTTAATTCCCAAAGGGACCCACCCTCGTTGACTTGACTTTTAACTTAATGGCGATGTTCACACAGTTAATGCTACTACAGTATTTTATCATGGTTAACCTTACTGGCATGTTCATAAATATCCTTGTGGTAGCAAAATCAGTCAGTCAAGCAGTCCACTGGCTTCTGGTTAACAAGGCACCAAACACCTTAAAATGTCCAAAGTGTGTCTCATAGCTCATCACCTTTGTCAGCAGCTTTATATTGTTCTTGCTCATGTACCCTCCAGCAGGAGTTCCTTGATCCATTTTCATAGCCCATCCCTTGCAGCAGCCTCAACTATTTGACCTTTGGTTGCTTCCCCACCTACTGCAGTATGAAATACTAAACTTTGGTAACTGCAAAATAGCTCAGGCCCTCAGGAATGCCTCCTCCCCTCTAGAAAACCTCTGTAAGATAGGCGTCCATGTCATGCTCCCACAGGACTCGTGCATCAGTATCTCTTGGTCACTGTCATACAGTGCTATCACTGTGGGACACCTGCCTCACTCCCTTCTCCTGCACCAGTGTCATGGGAACCTTGCCTCCCCAATTTTTCTATATCACTTCACCTTCTTGATTAATCCTCCACCAATTGCAGTAGTTCATCCAGAGCTACATAGCCTCTTGGCTTCTCCAATAATCCAGTGTTGTGTATAACCATTGTTTCCATACCCCTTTCTTAGTCCATCACTACTACTGGCAGAGAAAGTAGACATTTAAGAATCTCCACTAGAAGTTCTTAGAAGGCTGCAAACATTGAGCTGCTAGAAACCATAGAAAACGAACTAAGCAAGAAATATTCTAGAAAAGATGTAAAGGAGTTCATTCGTTTATTGTATCAGCATCATGGATGAATGGAATAAGTAAGAAATGAAATTGTGAATGTTGACAGTTTACAAAAGTTGAAAGATTTTATATTGTAGAGAAAGTTCAGGTGATGGGGACTCATGAGGGAATTCCCTCCCTCTGCAGTAAAAATAGGTAAATACACAACCCTTTGGCACCAACATCTGTATATTCATATCTCTTCGATGCACTCTTTACCCTCATTCCTTCCCACCTCCTCCGACATACTCACTTTTGTTTCTTTTCCTTGCCTTTTGAGCCATGTGTTCTGGGGCCATCCAATCCAGCTGGCTATGTGATCCTTCCATCTCACATAACTAGTTCTGGTCCTCTGCTTTGTACTACAAACTGTTGCCCCGTTCTCTTCGCTCTGAAAAACAAATGTTTCATGTTTACCCGCATTCACTTTCAGCATTCTTTCATTGCTTTCAAACCGCTCCAGAGCTATTCACCAGTGAATACAACCCATTTCCCACTTCCTGACCTGCTTTAGATGAAGGGTAGTATTCATTAACTCATAAAAGTTTACTCTCCACTTAACATTTTACAAGTAATAGTCAACTTTACACTTAATAATTTGCAGGTGATAGTCAGCTTTACACTTAACACCAAATGATCCGACTTTCCTTCTACTTAATCACTTTTAATTATACCTACACTATTCTTCTACAGCTTTTATCATCTTGTTTTTCATTGTTTATTGTTATACTATTATTGGGCATTTTATATATCCATACTACTACTGTCAACCAGCTGGATTTCAGATAAAATTCCTACACTAGGGAATGTTTGTAAATGGTGTTGGCAGAATCAGTTTTTGCTGATTGAAAATTTTTGGAAATAAAATAAACAAAACTAAAGCTTTAAAGTTAGTCACAAAATATTGCTTTTTTTTTTTTTTTTAGATTACAGACCTCTTTTCACATTCATATTCACATTCCTTTTTCTGAAATTGGTTACAAATGCAATTTATTCATCTGGGATTAAAGATCTCTCCTGTCAAGTGTGATTTTCCAGTTGACCCATTCCTTTAACCCCCCAGGTCGGATAAAATATCTAACCTTGACGGAGACGAACAAGGTGTGGATGCCTGACCTGTTCTTCAAGAACGAGAAGCTGGGTCACTTCCATGACATCATCCTGCCTAATGTGTACCTGCGCATCTATCCCAATGGTGGTGTTCTCTACAGCATCAGGTAGGATAGTCAAGTGGGCTGGGAAACCCTCTCTCTCCACCACCACCCATCACAACCACAATCCCTTACCCATTGATTAGTATTGCATCCCTTAATTAGTTTATTTTTATACATCAGGCTTTCTGATTACACCACATTTGCAAGTAATACAGTGGCCTGTAATCATCCTAATGATTGTACATACCCTGTTTATTGATAGCACATTTCTGTCTTCTTTACATACCATTTTGACAAGGCAGACCCCCCATCTTTTTGTTAATCATGTATTTTCTCTGCCTTAGTAACATAACATCTTTGTAGTGTTATATTTATTTGTGCTAATAGCTAGTATTGTAACAGTTTTCAGTGATAAACACACTCTTTCCCTGAAAAGCAGTCTGTGTACACTTCTTTACTAATTATATCCTTTTACAGTATTAGAGACATGTTTATCAGTAATATTCCATTTATTTATCAGGTATATGCCCCTAGCTTACCAATGATACACGTATTAAGTATTGATGTACTACTTGTTTACTATTGTTACATCCTCTGTTTACCTGTTTGTTTGTGTTTCACCTCTGTGTACTGGTCATACTTTTCTGATTACTATTGGTCCACTGCACTATCTTTTCCTAAGCCCCATCACTTATTAGTGATGCACTCCATGTTTATCAGTATCTTTTTCTGTTTGGTGGTCATACAGCTCAATTACAGATCATGTTTCTCATGAATACCAGATATTCACTTGTATTTTTTCTGTCAAGGATACAGTCTCATGATGTCTGATAACTCTATCCCTTTCATTATCTGGTTATACACTCCATATTGATAGACATTATCTACATCCCCTTTTTATGAGGACTACACACTGTTGATTGTACTGCCTCAATGTTAAGGTCACGCAACCTGTTTTACCTTTGAATATGTCTCTCCACTGAAGTCATGTCCCCCTGTCTTTTCTTCCATTGCTTTTCACATGCCTTCTAAGCTATAGGCATTTATTTTAGCCCACAAACTTCTTTGTGTTAACTGTGAACTCAAAGGAGTTTCATCCTCTTTTCTGATTTTGACATTTAGTTTCTTTGCTTTCCCACTCTTTGGTTTGTTTGCTCTTTCTCACTATGTATGTACTGTACTGTTGTTTAGATTTTGCCTTAGGATTCTGTTTTATCTTCATTACCCTTCCTCATTTGTCCTAAGCTCCACCTCTTAAAAATTCATCATTTTTGACATTAACCTTTTTTTTTTTCTTTTCATTTTTTGCTTGCATTTGTGTAAAGAATTGTTATGATTTTTGTAATATTTGAATTTTCTCGGTTTGCTTATTCTCTGATGTTTTGTGCATGTTTGCTTTTCTTCTGGTAGATATTTCTATGCTTGAAATTATCCTTGTTGGTTTCCTGTTTTACTTGTTTTTGTGTTTTGTGTTTACCCCTTGATATAATCAGTAGCATCACAGCAATGCCCTTATATTATTTTGTCCTAGGTTATATGTAGATTGCCTTACCATGTCACCCTAACTCTTGTATAACTTTACCCCTACGTTTTACTCCTTGACCAATGAGAAATCCATTTTAGTGCCTGCTTCCAGTGTAAGGACCACTGAGCTTTCTTTGGTTTTATTGTGTGATATTGGCCATAGTTACCCCTGTGCTGCTTTTCATTGTTGTGCACTTTACATTTTACCCCTCTGTTTGATATTGCCCATCAGATGTATTACAAAATGGTACTATGCACCTCAAGGTATAGTATGTATTATTGAACTAGAAAAGAATATCCATTCTCAAACTGGAAGAGAATTCCCACTCACAAACTAGAACAGAATCCCACTCACAAACTAGAAGAGTTTTTCCATTCACAATTAGGAGATAATTCCCATATACAAAATAGAAGAGAATTCCTGTTCATGAACTAAAAGAGAATTCCTATTCAAGGCCTAAAAGAGGATTCTTATCCACAAAAGAAACTTCTGATATCTGCCATTGGCCAAGTCTGACGTGCAAGTAGAGAAATGCTCAGTTAAGAAGCTTTATTTGATCAGAAATTTTTATTAACTCAATAAGCTTTACTTCATCAAAAATCAGATTGTAATCAAGAATCTGTATTAAACTAAGAAAATTATCTAACATTTTCAATATTCCTCATGTCAGATATAGTAGAATTCACTAGATTTTTTTTTCAAGTGCATTCAAAGCATTCATTAGAAAGAATTGATTCGATTTCAGATGGGACCATCACTCATGCTGACCAACAGATTTTCTAGATCATAATGAATTCATTATTTACTTAAGAGAAGCTTCTGTTACACCTTTTTTCTTGTTTTACAGAATGAGATCCATTTAGGCACTGTTAAAACATGAGCACTCCTTTTCACTTCCCTGATTCAGTGCATCTCTGTGTGTGTATTGTTGTTCATAGTATCTTAGAACATTTTACATATACTGTAGTGCCCTAACCTTATGTGTACATACATATGTACACACCCCTCCTTTTGCCAATTGTCCCCTCATCAACAATTCTGAAAGGAAAGGATTAACAGCTGGGTTGCCTCTCAACCAGCTGCCCTTTCTAGGAAGCTGGTGGATTGCACTGCTAAACGATGGCTCTTGGAGTGTGTGTGTGTGTGTGTGTGTGTGTGTGTGTGTGTGTGTGTGTGTGTGTGTGCAAATATCTATGTCTGATTATGTAATTGCTTAATGGAGAAGAACCTGTAAACTTATGGAACCCTCTCTCTTGACCTTTCTTTTCTTTTGCTCGGTTTTTTAGATTTTTCACATAGCATGTTCCTCCAGTTTACTTCCCTGTCACTGTTGGAATATATCTTGACATCATTTATGGTTCTTCTCATCCTAATTTTCTTGTTTCCTCTAGTTGTGTGGTTTCTCTTGGTTTCAAAGAGCTGCTTTGTATCAACCTTCTGTCATTCATTGCACTCTATATTTCTTATAAGTCAAGAGCTGTTATCTTCCCCCTTAGCTGAGCCCACTTACTTTAGATACAGTATTTGTTGCTCACCCTTAACTCAAGTAAACCTATGTGCTCCCTCAAGCAATGTGACAAAACTGCCAGTACATACAACAATTTGGTTGCAGTTGACATTAAAAAGTTTTGTAACTACCCTGTCCATATTAGTGAATATATTTTGCACGTGACCAGTGTACCTACAAAGAGACTGATTTCAGCTTTCCTGATATGCATTTTTGATGTCAGCCCTTATGCCTTCATCAAAAAAATCCAATGATTTATTCCTGGTTAGTTGATAGTCTTAATCTGGCTTATTTGACTGTCACATCATTATTGCTTATGCATCTGAATTACATTAACTGTTTATCCAGTCAGTATTCCAGCCTATCTAGGTCTTGTTTTAGGTTTCACAGTCACATTTAAAATACTTTTACTTCTCTCATAAATTTAGTATCACCTACAAACATAGTTAAATATCATTTGAGTCCCACTGGCAAATGATTTGATTTGATCAGGAACAGAAGTGACCCAAACCCTGCAGACACCACTGAATAGATTTAATCATGTTGTAAAGGCTCCTCTTTCATGCACTCTCTGTTCTCTCCCTTACCAGTAAATGATTTATCATCAAAAATATCTTCTTGATGATAATAGTTTGATATAGTCCCTTTCACAAACATTCTTGCAATTTATCTCCTGGAGAATTTTAGTCATGATAAAGGCTCTGATGATTTTGTTTTTTCCCTCGTCACAAAATATTTAGCTGGGTTGATTTTCATCAGCCATTATCTGACAAAAGGTGGAGCTTCTGTGAAACTCTTTGTGTAAGTTTTCATAGTCCTTTACTCTCCAAACTTCTCTGTTTTTATATAATCCACAAACATATTTACCATAGGTATGATTTTATTCTTAATGATAGATTATTTACAAATATCATTAACAAAAAGTGATCCCAAGGCCTTTTTTTATGCCTGATGCATTTTTTGAGGGACAGTGTCACATGCTTTCCAGCTATTCAAGAGCACGTAATCCACCCATCCCTCTCCTTTGTCTAGGTTGTTGCTCACACTGTCATAGATGTTTAAGAGGTTTGTTGTGCATCGCCTTTTTCCTCAGAACCAGTGCTGTTTTTATACTTAAGTTATTATTTCCCAAAGTATCACCCATTCATTTTCTAGTTATCTGTAGTGTCTTCTGGATCTTACTTATTAGAAAAACCAATCTGTAGTTCAGAGAATCTTCTATTTCTCCTTTCCTAAGAATAATTGAGTTATCCCTCTTCTGTCAATCTTTTAACATTCCATGGTCTTTAACATGTTTCTTCACACTTCATGGGAACATGAAATGGTACTTCATTTATGCTTTAGATAGATGAAGACTTAAATTATCATACTTATGTCGCATAGAAGGATCTCAGAATTTTCTTTGGGTTATCCCTGTTGCATCTTACCAGCACAAGGGTAATGTGTCTACTGTTGTGAATACACTCTGAAATTTAGCAATTAGCTCCTTGCATATTTCCTCTTTTTCAGTGACCATTCCCTCAGGGTCTTCCATAATGATTACTTGTTAATTGATAACCCACGCCCGATAAATTAGTCATAACAGTTTTGGATTAACTTTTGCCTTGCCCACAATGCTTCTTTCATTTTACTGTACTAATTTTTTGCTTGCATACACCTCTCTAAAGGCATCAGGATGGTGTGTGTGTGTGTGTGTGTGCCTGTGTGTCTGTCTGTGTGTATTTGTGTGTGTGTGTGTATTTTATGTTTATAAGTAGGTATGTGTGCATGTATTCTGATTTTTTTCACCTGCACCCACATTCATTGGCTCTTCTTAGAAATATTTGTTCATATATTGATACCTAAAGTATATGAACACATGTAATAGAAAAGATGCATGTCTATTGGATATGTCTTAATGAGTGTATTAAGTTTAAATAATCTTTTACTAGTATATAATTTAATTGGATGCATATTCTTATATAATCATTAATTATTGCAGTATTATTCATGATTTTAATTTTCATCACCAGAATATAGGAATGTACAAAGAAAAACAGGCAGTTGCATTCTTGATACCTCAGTACTCTCTGCCAAGTTATCAATACATTGCATTACCAGTTTACTTGATACTGTTGCAGTAATGTTTCCACAGCTGATATATGTTTTTGTTGAAGGTTATTTTCTTGTTAATTTGCATCTCCCTCCCAGGTATTTTTCTCCCGTTAACCTGCGTCCCAGTCTGAACCTTGGTCTTCATATTCTTTCAACTTTGCCTTGCAGAATTTCTTTGACCCTTTCCTGTCCAATGAACCTCCAACTCTATCCCTTGGATCGACAAACATGCGAACTGCTTTTAGCTAGCTGTAAGTATTGCCATCGGTGTGGAATGACACAGATTTGGTGGAACTGCAAGATGGGTTTACTTTCTCAGCATTGTAACTGGAAAATAAACCTCCTTTGCAATTGAATCTAGATTACTGGAGCCTTTGTCCAGTGAATGTGCAAAGTACTGACACCGATGAAAGCAAAATAAATAAAATAAATAATGAAAAAAAAAAATTGTCCCATAAGATCTTCCTCGGAGTTTGAGGGCAATTGGAGGCTTAAACTGGTTAAAGAGAATTTATTTCCCTGGGATTGTATGAAATTCTCTATGAAAGACCTTCGCACATTCACCAAGCTCGTAATAGCTGTAGAAATTGGGTCGTATCTGTAGGGTATTAATATTTAAACATCTTCTTTTCCAGAATTTCATTAACGCTCTCATGTCCAATGAATCTACAACTATATCCTCTAGACACTCAAACATGTGAGCTTCTTTTGGCGAGTTGTAAGTATCGGGTGAGAAAGGTTACCATCTGTGGCGTGCCCTGAATCTGGCTGCTGTTGCTGCTGTCACCTGCTAAATGAATGTTGGCACCCCTGCTGTGGTCACCATCACCATCTCTGTCTTGCACTAGGGCCGCTCAGTCATAGCTGCCTTCATCTGGACGTATGATGTTGGTGTGGGACCTCCCACAGGCAACGACTGAGTGGTCCAGGGCTCATGCTTGGAGAAGTGTTTGGGCTGGGAGAGTTAGATATAAGTAGGGATTTCTCATGAATTGAGTTCAGTTTATTGAGTAATATTTGACCAAAGTTTATAGGTATCATAGCTCAGGCACTTCCGAAACTCATCTCAACAATAGGGCTACGAAAGACTTGTCGAACTGCATAGTGTTTTCACTCATACTTATGCTTTTTTTTTTTACTTATCAATGATATTCTGACTTGAAATTTTTATTTTTTTCATTTCTTTATTCACTATAACAATGAAACTTTTTTAGTGGAATATTTCTCCACTTTGATTGTTTGCATTGATGATATCATAAATGACAGAGTTTGAATATGAACTTTTAGCCAACCAATTACAAACTGCCTAATGCTGTTTCAGTCAAATTCATAACAAATAACCGTTACAGTACTTTATATTATTTTCTATAGGTTGAAAACAAAAAATAGAGAATCATTTAACTGTTACGTTTGAAAGAATACAGAGTGTTGTCTTTCTCACATCAGAAAACCCCTGATTTCATACTTTTCAGATACTACCAAGATAGTACTGTAATTTATATTACTTTTTAAAGTTTTAAAATCATTAATATTTCATGTTGTGGTGTCAGATTTGGCTGCACAAAGCATTCACTCTCATTTTATAGTAATGTGATTAACAGTTTACCATGTTTACACTGGTAGTATCATCATCAAAAAACTGTTTGATTTTGTAATGCAGTAGTGCAGGTATGGTACAGCATAGAATTATCTTCATACCTACCATCACTGTATTTTTCTGCTTCCTTGAATTTGTGGTTTTACATGACCCTGAACAATATTACTCCAGACAAATAATGTTCCTCATGCTAGAGATTTCATATATTGTGTATGTCAAACTGTGTTAATCAGAGTCTTTCGTGGCCTATCTTTGTTATTCTCTGTTGTTTGCCATCTTCCATATTCCTCTCTTGTCATCTTCTTATACCTTTCATCCAAACTTGTCTGTTTCCTTTATCATAAATTGACCTTTCTTACCATTTTGCACCTCTTCCATCCTCATAATTTCAGCATCATTGCTTCAAAGCATTCTAATCCTCATCATATAAATCTTTGAAATTATTATATTATTTTTTCCTTTTTTCCTGTCCATATCTTTTCCTCTCCTATTTTCCCTCTTTTTTCCATCTACCCTCTCTCATATATTTCTCTCATTTCTTTTCTGTGTAATCTTTCTCTTTGTTCACTTTTTCCTAAATTTCCCCTCATTCTTCCTGTATACCCTTCTTTTCACCTCCCCTCTCCCTGGCTGATACGTCATTTTTTCATCATTGTTATTCTGTTGTAATTATATATTATTTTATCACCCCATTCTATTACTTTTGTTCACCTTTTTCAACTCATTATCTAAATCATACAATAGATGAAGAGTGCTCTAGAGATTTTAAAAGAAAACAGCATCCATTATAACAGAAATCTTCAACACCTTAACAGTAGCATCTCAAGGCCCTGTAGTACTGTCATTACAAATTTATTGTATTTCCTCCTTTTTTTGATGGTGTTGTTATGTCACCATCACAGTTCTAACTCTAACTAGCAAGAACTGTCTCTACTAGATGTCAGAAATCATTTTCATCAGCTTATCAAAATCACAGCAGTATTACAACAGCATTGCTCCTGCTTCCTCCATATTTGTCACAGCTGTCATCAACAGAAACTGCCATCATTGAACAGCACTATAACCTGTGCACTGCCTCCATACAACGAACAGCACAACCACCATCACTACCACAATAGTCTTGAGCACTGCTTTCACAACCATTGGCACCATCACCATAACTACTGCTTCAACCATTGCCTCTGTTACTAACACCATCCCCATCACCACCTCTGTCAACATTATCATCACTTTTTCCACTCATATCACCATCACCACCTCGACTGCCACCACTTTCATTACAGTTGTAGGAACTGGTACCACTATTATAGCCATAGGTTCCACCAACATATATACACTGTCATCATGTTATTCTGCCTCTCTCTTGTTATTGCAAACTGCCATGTATGAAATGTATTCCTTGTTCATTTGTTGTATTTATGTGTTCCATGCTATCTCATAACCTGCCCTTGCCAGGCATTGTGTGAAACTGAGACTTAGAGTTTCAAATGTCGTAGAAGCCTTTAATTACCGTCTGTTTGTAGTCTTATTCCTCCTTGCTATTACACATAGTCCCTAGAAATTATGTGATGTAGACCTCAAATTCCTTTCTGTTTCATGTTTACTTGTCAATTAATCCTGTGGTCAACTTTACAACCTCTTGCCAAACTTCATAACCCAACAAAGTGAATCTACAATTTACTGAACTTCCTAATAACACCCTTCTTGACCATTTGAAAACCCATTCTGCCACCACATTATACAATTCCATGGCTCAGCATTCAGCATTACACTTCATTATACAACTCGCCTAAAATCAAATATCCTGCTATTGTATACCTCAGAGTACCCTGAGCTACCCAGCATTCTACCGCAAGGTCTCAACTACCTATCTCAGAATCTCAAAACCTAATCTGAATCCTACAGATATCACATCACCCACATACTAACATCATAGCTCTTAGAAAGCAACACACACTTCCAGCAACCCAAAACCTTCAGTAGGGCTACAGGACAACACATACCAGTGTTACAGCAACAGTCTTATGCCTCAGAACTCTCCACAGTAAGCAACACCCTAACAAATAGCACAGTACGACAACTCACAAATCCAAACCATAGCACAGTCCCACATCATGCCACAACATTTCCAGACCACTTCAGTCCAGTCTCCACAACTGTACATACCCTATATCTGCTTTCATACCATTATATGCATTCATTCCATACACCACATTCCTAAAACCACCATTTCACTTCCATAACCACCACCTCACTTCTGGTACCACTTCCACACACTCAGAAACACCATCACACTGCCAGAGCCTCAATACACTCCCAGAATCACTGCCACACTCCCAGCACCACTTCCACATACCCAGAACCATTTCCACACACCCAGAGTCAGCATAATACACCCAGAACCATTGCCACATACACACCCAGAACCACCACCGCTTCCCAGAACATCCATCACCAACCACCTAGTACCACCACTGCTCTCCTAGAACCACTTCCAGTCATCCAGAACAATTGCAACTCGCCAAGAGCCCCCATCATCCACCTTGAACCACCATCACAGGTTTAGAACCACCACCACACATCCAAAAAGAAAAAAAAAATCACTCCAGAATTATTGCCACAGTCCCAGAACCACTGCCACACTCTCAGATTAACCATCACAATTCCAGAACCTTCACTACCACACTAAAAGAACCTCCCTCAGCACACTACCAGAACCACCATCATCCACATAACCACACACCTAGAACAACTGCCACACAACTAGAACCACTGCCAATAACTCAAATCAACTGCCACACATCTAGAACCACCACCATACTCCCAGAGCCACCATTGCACTCTCAGAGCCACCTTCATCATACTCCCAGAACCATCACCACATTCCCAGAGCCAACCTCGCCTCAACCCCAGAACCACCAAAGCACACCCAGTATCTCTGCCTTTCCCAGGACCTGTGTCATCACCCTCAGAATCACTACCGTACTCCCAGAACCTCCAGCACCACGCACTTAGAACCCTCATCATAACAGGCACAGAACCTCCATCACACACCAGAACCCCCATCACCACACACCCAGGATCACGACCACACACCCAGAATATTCAGCACACCTAAGTTCATGATCACATGCCTAGAACTTTCAGCATGATAAAAATGAAACCACATAGCCAGGACTTTCAACATATTCAGAACCATGACCACACATGAGCAGGATAGAGTGAATAGGAATGCTGTGGTATACAGGGGTGGACATAATGTCAATGGACTGAGGGCATGTGAATTGACTGTGGAAAACCATGGAAAGGTCAGCGTTGCCTGGTTTGTGGATAGAGAACTGTGGTTTCTTTGCATTACATATGACAATTAGTGAATAGATGTGAGCAATGCGCCCTTTCTTCATCTGTTGCTGGCACTACCTCCCTTCCCATACAGTACAAGTAGGTAATTGCACACAATTTCAGAGGCTTTCACAAGCTCCTCTTTACCAGTCCCTTCATCTCATCCTTGCTCGTGGTTACTTTACCAAAGTCCCTTTGTCTCATCCATGCCAGTGGTTACTTTACCAAAGTCCCTTCATCTCATCCTTACCATTGGTTTCTTTAGTACTAATAAGTTTAAGATCTCATCTTGGCTTTTATTCATCACTCTGAAGCCTCTAAATCTCTTTCCTCAACCCTATATGCCTCGCATCCACAGCCATGAATCCCATAACCTCACTCCATGAACCACATACCATAGCCAACTACTAACACTCAATTCTAATCATTCAGCTTCATGTAACAAACCTCTTCCTCATCTTGCCAACCCTTATCCTCTCCTTCAAACCCCAGAGCCCCTGTTTCTTTCTTTTCAGCCTCAGGTACTCATCTTCCATCCTCGCCCACAAAATCAACCCCCCTAACCTGCTCCTAACTCCTAAACCATACCTTCTTACCCTTACATAGCCACCTGTTTTAGCTTCTGAACCTCTGTTTAAACCCCCCAGGAGAACCTCATTTATCAATCCCATCAACCCTGCCAACCTCAGCTGCTAATTGACAATCCACAGGCTCCTCCTTCCATCTTGTCCTCATTGTACTCTCTTTCTCCTCGTCCCCCACATTGCTTCATGCACACCATGCTAACCCTCCCAACCCCTCCCCCAACCCCAGTGATAAATGCAGATGATTACAGACTTGTTTCTTCTTTTGTAGTGAAATCGTAATCCTTTTCCCTTGGCCTCTTTACCATGGCTAGGTCCCTCCCCCCCTCCATTGCCTCCCATTTTCTGAGCTCATTCAAGTCCTCTCCCGCAATCTTGGTCTGAATTCATGTCACCTGGTACTCTTCTTCACCCATAAAACAGCCCCTCCTCACCTATGGTAGCCTTCATTCTCCCTTTGAAAGTCTCTTTTTACCCCTTCATTGCCTTTTTCTTTTTTTACACCATGGTAGCATCTGTTAGTAACCTTCTTTATCCCCATAGTAGCCTCCTTAGTCCCTCAGCAGTCTTTCCTCTCTGGTAACCACTATTCATCCACTGCATTGTGGACTAGACCCATTGTGCTACTGTGAGGCCTAAGAGTTCCATATCTTAAAGGGTGCCAGAAACTGCCAAACTACTACAGTACAGTAATCTTGGGAATGTAGTTGCCCTTCACCGCTGCTAGTCATAGGCCTAATGTAAACTCCAACAAGAGGCTTAATTATATTCTTTATCTATTGCTAAATAGATAAAGAATCACTGGTCAAGGAATATAAAAGGTTTTGTGGTCTCTAAACTAGGCTCAAAAGGTCTAGTTATTAGAGGAAACTGAAGCCTTATTGCTCTTACTTAAGGCTCAAAATCCTTGGTAAAGGTGGATGAGTCTCTTGCAGCCCCCTTTACTGTGGGCTTAGAATACCTCACTACACACTATAGATCAAATGGTACCTGTTCAGGAAGATTGAATCCTAAGCTCCTCTTATCTTAGACTTAAAGTTCCCTGCCATAGGACGATATTTTTCCTAATTAGTTTTTGCAGATTAAGTATTCCCCGTTCTCCTCTGATGATAATATTTTGTTGATTTGATTTTCTTTATGTATAACGTTCTTGGTCCTAGAGTTCAATTACGTAAGGATAACACAGTTTGAAAAGCAGCTTTATTCTCTGGGAATCCCCCACCCATCGTTACTCTGATTGGCCCAATTAAATTCATTTTGAATTTTTCTTTTATTGTCGGCTGATAACTGTTAGTAAGCACCGTAAATCTGAGTAATCCAAAAAACAAAAGAACAAGAACCTATCATTGCATTTCTGAAAGCAATACATTGTGAATATATGGTGATTTTTACAGACCATGGTAGTGTTGCCATTGTTAACAAGATGTGTTGCCTTTTAGTTATTTGTCATTATGATTATATGGCCACTGTATGGTTCTTCCATGCAGCCAGTGGTTAGTGATAAGAGTTTCATTTAGGGAATGGGATTTTTTTTGTTTTTATGTGTTAAAGGGCAAGAAATTGCTGAGAATATAAAATTTTTGCTTCGGTGTCAGAAATGTTCTGGGGTTGTTAACAAATTTTCAGTGTGTCTACTTCAAAACGCTGTTAGTCCTAACATTAGAAATATGTTGTTTGGTCACCATTGCAGCAGCAGTAACATAACTTGAATGGTGAGTGAACATATGTTATACTCATCTTTTAGGCCAGACCTACCTCCTACAAAAGCATATTTTCGGAACTAAAAGGGTTGGAAAATGGATGAAATTGAGAAGGATGATTTAATTCTGATGCCTACAGTGGTCACTCTGAACCCTGCCAAGGTGCACAGACTTCTCGAACAAGGATATGAACAGTAGATACTTGACTTAGGTTTCTAGATTAGGCCTTTCTGATGCCACACTGCCCCAAGATCAGTGCATATATACATATATATTTATCAAAAAAGGGGGTGATTGTGTTGTTGATTGGTTGGTAAGGATATTCAGCATATGTATGGACTGTGGTGAAGTGCCTAAGGATTGGCGGAATGCATTCATAAAGCCATTGTACAAAGGCAAAGGGGATAAAGGTGAGTGTTCAAACCATAGAGGCATGGGTTTGTTGAGTATTCCTGGGAAATTACATGGATGGGTATAGACTGAGAGAATGAAGGCATGTACAGAGCATCAAATTGGGGATGAACAGTGCGGTTTCAGAAGTGGTAGAGGATATGTAGATCAGGTGTTTGCTTTGAAGAATGCTTGTGAGAAATACTTAGAAAAACAGATAGATTTGTTTGTAGCATTTATGCATCTGGAGAAGACAAATGATAGGGTTGATAGAGATGCTTTGTGGAAGGTTTTCAGAGTATATGGTGTGGGAGGTAAATTGCTAGAAGCAGTGAAAAGTTTTTACCAAGGATGTAAGGCATGTGTACGAGTAGGAAGAGAGGAGAGTGATTGGTTCCCAGCAAGTGTCGGGCTTCGGCATGGATGTGTGATGTCCCCATGGTTGTTTAATTTGTTTATGGATGGAGTGGTTTAGGAGGTAAATGCAAGAATTTTGGAGAGAGGGGCAAGTATGCAGTCTGTTGTGGATGAGAGGGCTTGGGAAGTGAATCAGTTGTTGTTCACTGATGATACAGCCCAAGTGGCTGATTCATGTGAGAAACTGCAGAGGTTGATGACTGAGTTTGGAAAAGTGTATGAAGTTGAGAGTGAATGTAAATAAGAGTGAGGTTATTAAGTTTAGAAGGGTTGAGGGATAAGTTGATTGGGAAGTAAGTTTGAATGGAGGAAGATAGGAGGAAGTGAAGTGTTTTTGATATCTAGGAGTGAATTTAGCAGCAAATGGAACTATGGAAATGGAAGTGAGTCACAGGGTAGGGAGGGGGTGAAGGTTCTGGAAGTGATGAAGAATGTGTGGAAGGAGGGAATGATATCTCGGAGAGCAAAAATGGGTATGTTTGAAGGAATAGTAGTTCCAGTAATATTATATGCTGTGAGGCATGGGCTATAGATAGGGTTATATGGAGGAGGGTGGATGTGTTGGAAATGAAATGTTTGAGGTCAATATGTGGTGTGAGGTGGTTTGATTAAGTAATGAAAGGGTACAAGAGATGTGTGGGAATAAAGAGAATGTGGTTGAGAGAGCAGAAGAGGGTGGTTGGAAATGGTTTGGTCACATGGAGAGACTGAGAAACGGTTGACGAAGAGGATATATGTGTCAGAGGTGGAGGGAACAAGGAGAAGCGGGAGACCAAATTGGAGGTGGAAAGATGGAGTGAAAAAGGTTTTGAGCAATCGGGGCCTGAACATACAGGAGGGTGAGAGGCATGCAAGGAATAGAGTAAATTGGAACAATGTGGTATACTGGAGTTGACGTGCTGTCAGTGGACTGAACCAGGGCATGTGAAGTGTCTGTGGTAAACCATGGAAAGGTCTGTGCAGCCTGGATGTGGGTGGAAAGCTGTGGTTTTGGTGCATTACACATGATGAGTGGGGACAAATGTGGCATTTTTTTTCTGACATTACCCTTTTAAGGGCGATCATGGCCTAGCAGCAGCACTCCCACCTGCCACACAGGGGTCCCAGGTTCGAGCTTGGCTGTTGGAGGTTTATATGTTTTATGAAAGTGCACATTCATATGCACTTTGTTCGTATTCATATACCTCCATGTTGTACAGTTAGGTTCTGTAAAATGCTATCTACTGGTTGTGTGAGCCTGATGGGATTTGACCAGTGTAGACCTCGTTGCTTATCGATGTGAGATGAAGGGTATTCAGTTACATAGTATTCAAATAATCATTTCCCCATTAGCAGCAATCATAGCTTAGCAGTAACACTCCCACCTACCAGTCAGGGGTCCCTGGTTTGAGTGTGGCTGTTGGGGGTTTGTATGTTCTGTGAAAGTGCGAGTTCATATGCACTTTGTATATATATATATATATATATATTCTTTCTTTTAAACAATTCGCCATTTCCCGCGTTAGCGAGGTAGCGTTAAGAACAGAGGACTGGGCCTTTTTTGGAATATCCTCACCTGGCCCCCCTCTGTTCCTTCTTTTGGAAAATGAAAAAAAAAACAAGAGGGGAGGATTTCCAGCCCCCCACTCCCTCCCCTTTTAGTCGCCTTCTACGACACGCAGGGAATATGTGGGAAGTATATATATATATATATATATATATATATATATATATATATATATATATATATATATATATTTTTTTTTTTTTGCTTTGTCGCTGTCTCCCGCGTTTGCGAGGTAGCGCAAGGAAACAGACGAAAGAAATGGCCCAACCCACCCCCATACACATGTATATACATACGTCCACACATGCAAATATAAATACCTACACAGCCTTCCATGGTTTACCCCAGACGCTTCACATGCCCTGATTCAATCCACTGACAGCACGTCAACCCCGGTATACCACATCGATCCAATTCACTCTATTCCTTGCCCTCCTTTCACCCTCCTGCATGTTAGGGCCCCGATCACACAAAATCTTTTTCACTCCATCTTTCCACCTCCAATTTGGTCTCCCACTTCTCCTCGTTCCCTCCACCTCCGACACATATATCCTCTTGGTCAATCTTTCCTCACTCATTCTCTCCATGTGCTCAAACCATTTCAAAACACCCTCTTCTGCTCTCTCAACCACGCTCTTTTTATTTCCACACATCTCTCTTATCCTTACGTTACTTACTCGATCAAACCACCTCACACCACACATTATCCTCAAACATCTCATTTCCAGCACATCCATCCTCCTGCGCACAACTCTATCCATAGCCCACGCCTCGCAACCATACAACATTGTTGGAACCACTATTCCTTCAAACATACCCATTTGTGCTTTCTGAGATAATGTTCTCGACTTCCACACATTCTTCAAGGCTCCCAGGATTTTCTCCCCCTCCCCTGCCCTGTGATCCACTTCCGCTTCCATGGTTCCATCCGCTGCCAGATCCACTCCCAGATATCTAAAACACTTTACTTCCTCCAGTTTTTCTCCATTCAAACTTACCTCCCAATTGACTTGACCCTCAACCCTACTGTACCTAATAACCTTGCTCTTATTCACATTTACTCTTAACTTTCTTCTTTCACACATGTTACCAAACTCAGTCACCAGCTTCTGCAGTTTCTCACATGAATCAGCCACCAGCGCTGTATCATCAGCAAACAACAACTGACTCACTTCCCAAGCTCTCTCATCCACAACAGACTTCATACTTGCCCCTCTTTCCAAAACTCTTGCATTTACCTCCCTAACAACCCCATCCATAAACAAATTAAACAACCATAGAGACATCACACACCCCTGCCGCAAACCTACATTCACTGAGAAGCAATCACTTTCCTCTCTTCCTACACGTACACATGCCTTACATCCTCGATAAAAACTTTTCACTGCTTCTAACAACTTGCCTCTCACATAATATATTCTTAATACCTTTGACAGAGCATCTCTATCAACTCTATCATAAGCCTTCTCCAGATCCATAACTGCTACATACAAATCCATTTGTTTTTCTAAGTATTTCTCACATACATTCTTCAAAGCAAACACCTGATCCACACATCCTCTACCACTTCTGAAACCACACTGCTCTTCCCCAATCTGATGCTCTGTACATGCCTTCACCCTCTCAATCAATACCCTCCCATATAATTTACCAGGAATACTCAACAAACTTATACCTCTGTAATTTGAGCACTCACTCTTATCCCCTTTGCCTTTGTACAATGGCACTATGCACGCATTCCGCCAATCCTCAGGCACCTCACTATGAGTCATACATACATTAAATAACCTTACAAACCAGTCAATAATACAGTCACCCCCTTTTTTAATAAATTCCACTGCAATACCATCCAAACCTGCTACCTTGCCGGCTTTCATCTTCTGCGAAGCTTTTACTACCTCTTCTCTGTTTACCAAATCATTTTCCCTAACCCTCTCACTTTGCACACCACCTCGACCAAAACACCCTATATCTGCCACTCTATCATCAAACACATTCAACAAACCTTCAAAATACTCACTCCATCTCCTTCTCACATCGCCACTACTTGTTATCACCTCCCCATTTGCGCCCTTCACTGAAGTTCCCATTTGCTCCCTTGTCTTACGCACTTTATTTACCTCCTTCCAGAACATATTTTTATTCTCCCTAAAATTTAATGATACTCTCTCACCCCAACTCTCATTTGCCCTTATATATATATATTTTTTTTTTCTTTTCTTTTAAACTATTCACCATTTCCCGCATTGGCGAGGTAGCGTTAAGAACAGAGGACTGGGCCTTTTTTGGAATATCCTCACCTGGCCCCCTCTGTTCCTTCTTTTGGAAAAAAAGAAAAAAAAAAGGGGGATTTCCAGCCCCCCACTCCCTCCCCTTTTAGTCGCCTTCTACGACACGCAGGGAATACATGGGAAGTATTCTTAATCCCCTATCCCCAGGGATAATATATATATAGGAGTAGCAGTACTCCTGAAACAGGAGTTGTGAGAGTATGTGATAGAATGTAAGAAAGTAAATTCTCAATTAATATGGGTAAAACTGAAAGTTGATGGAGAGAGATGGGTGATTATTGGTGCATATGCACCTGGGCATGAGAAGAAAGATCATGAGAGGCAAGTGTTTTGGGAGCAACTGAATGAGTGTGTTAGTGGTTTTGATGTAGAGACCGGGTTATAGTGATGGGTGATTTGAATGCAAAGGTGAGTAATGTGGCAGTTGAGGGAATAATTGGTATACATGGGGTGTTCAGTGTTGTAAATGGAAATGGTGAAGAGCTTGTAGATTTATGTGCTGAAAAAGGACTGGTGATTGGGAATACCTGGTTTAAAAAGCGAGATATACATAAGTATACGTATGTAAGTAGGAGAGATGGCCAGAGAGCGTTATTGGATTACGTGTTAATTGACAGGCATGCGAAAGAGAGACTTTTGGATGTTAATGTGCTGAGAGGTGCAACTGGAGGGATGTCTGATCATTATCTTGTGGAGGCTAAGGTGAAGATTTGTATGGGTTTTCAGAAAAGAAGAGTGAATGTTGGGGTGAAGAGGGTGGTGAGAGTAAGTGAGCTTGGGAAGGAGACTTGTGTGAGGAAGTACCAGGAGAGACTGAGTACAGAATGGAGAAAGGTGAGAACAATGGAAGTAAGGGGAGTGGGGGAGGAATGGGATGTATTTAGGGAATCAGTGATGGATTGCGCAAAAGATGCTTGTGGCATGAGAAGAGTGGGAGGTGGGTTGATTAGAAAGGGTAGTGAGTGGTGGGATGAAGAAGTAAGATTATTAGTGAAAGAGAAGAGAGAGGCATTTGGACGATTTTTGCAGGGAAAAAATGCAATTGAGTGGGAGATGTATAAAAGAAAGAGACAGGAGGTCAAGAGAAAGGTGCAAGAGGTGAAAAAGAGGGCAAATGAGAGTTGGGGTGAGAGAGTATCATTAAATTTTAGGGAGAATAAAAAGATGCTCTGGAAGGAGGTAAATAAAGTGCGTAAGACAAGGGAGCAAATGGGAACTTTAGTGAAGGGCGCAAATGGGGAGGTGATAACAAGTAGTGGTGATGTGAGAAGGAGATGCAGTGAGTATTTTGAAGGTTTGTTGAATGTGTTTGATGATAGAGTGGCAGATATAGAGTGTTTTGGTCGAGGTGGTGTGCAAAGTGAGAGGGTTAGGGAAAATGATTTGGTAAACAGAGAAGAGGTAGTAAAAGCTTTGTGGAAGATGAAAGCCGGCAAGGCAGCAGGTTTGGATGGTATTGCAGTGGAATTTATTAAAAAAGGGGGTGACTATTATTGACTGGTTGGTAAGGTTATTTAATGTATGTATGACCCATGGTGAGGTGCCTGAGGATTGGCAGAATGCGTGCATAGTGCCATTGTACAAAGGCAAAGGGGATAAGAGTGAGTGCTCAAATTACAGAGGTATAAGTTTGTTGAGTATTCCTGGTAAATTATATGGGAGGGTATTGATTGAGAGGGTGAAGGCATGTACAGAGCATCAGATTGGGGAAGAGCAGTGTGGTTTCAGAAGTGGTAGAGGATGTGTGTATCAGGAGTTTGCTTTGAAGAATGTATGTGAGAAATACTTAGAAAAGGAAATGGATTTGTATGTAGCATTTATGGATCTGGAGAAGGCATATGATAGAGTTGATAGAGATGCTCTGTGGAAGGTATTAAGAATATATGGTGTGGGAGGCAAGTTGTTAGAAGCAGTGAAAAGTTTTTATCGAGGATGTAAGGCATGTGTACGTGTAGGAAGAGAGGAAAGTGATTGGTTCTCAGTGAATGTAGGTTTGCAGCAGGGGTGTGTGATGTCTCCATGGTTGTTTAATTTGTTTATGGATGGGGTTGTTAGGGAGGTGAATGCAAGAGTTTTGGAAAGAGGGGCAAGTATGAAGTCTGTTGTGGGTGAGAGAGCTTGGGAAGTGAGTCAGTTGTTGTTCGCTGATGATACAGCGCTGGTGGCGGATTCATGTGAGAAACTGCAGAAGCTGGTGACTGAGTTTGGTGAAGTGTGTGAAAGAAGAAAGTTAAGAGTAAATGTGAATAAGAGCAAGGTTATTAGGTACAGTAGGGTTGAGGGTCAAGTCAGTTGGGAGGAAAGTTTGAATGGAGAAAAACTGGAGGAAGTAAAGTGTTTTAGATATCTGGGAGTGGATCTGGCAGCGGATGGAACCATGGAAGCGGAAGTGGATCATAGGGCGGGGGAGGGGGTGAAAATTCTGGGAGCCTTGAAGAATGTGTGGAAGTCGAGAACATTATCTCGGAAAGCAAAAATGGGTATGTTTGAAGGAATAGTGGTTCCAACAATGTTGTATGGTTGCGAGGCGTGGGCTATGGATCGAGTTGTGCGCAGGAGGATGGATGTGCTGGAAATGAGATGTTTGAGGACAATGTGTGGTGTGAGGTGGTTTGATCGAGTAAGTAACGTAAGGGTAAGAGAGATGCGTGGAAATAAAAAGAGCGTGGTTGAGAGAGCAGAGGAGGGTGTTTTGAAATGGTTTGGGCACATGGAGAGAATGAGTGAGGAAAGGTTGACCAAGAGGATATATGTGTCGGAGGTGGAGGGAACGAGGAGAAGTGGGAGACCAAATTGGAGGTGGAAAGATGGAGTGAAAAAGATTTTGTGTGATCGGGGCCTGAACATGCAGGAGGGTGAAAGGAGGGCAAGGAATAGAGTGAATTGGATCGATGTGGTATACCGGGGCTGACGTGCTGTCAGTGGATTGAATCAGGGCATGTGAAGCGTCTGGGGTAAACCATGGAAAGCTGTGTAGGTATGTATATTTGCGTGTGTGGACATATGTATATACATGTGTATGGGGGTGGGTTGGGCCATTTCTTTCGTCTGTTTCCTTGCGCTACCTCGCAAACGCAGGAGACCGACAAAAAAAAAAAAATATATATATATATATATATATATATATATATATATATATATATATATATATATATATATATATATTTTAGGGAGAATAGAAAGATGTTTTAGAAGGAGGTAAATAAAGTACATAAGACAAGGGAGCAGATGGGAACTTCAGTGAAGGGGGGCTAATGGGGAGGTGATAACAAGTAGTGGTGATGTGAGAAGGAGATGGAGTGAGTATTTTGATGGTTTGTTGAATGTGTTTGATGATAGAGTGGCAGATATAGAGTGTTTTGGTCGAGGTGGTGTGCAAAGTGAGAGGGTTAGGGAAAATGATTTGGTAAACAGAGAAGAGGTAGTAAAAGCTTTGCGGAAGATGAAAGCCGGCAAGGCAGCGGGTTTGGATGGTATTGCAGTGGAATTTATTAAAAAAGGGGTGACTGTATTGTTAACTGGTTGGTAAGGTTATTTAATATATGTATGATTCATGGTGAGGTGCCTGAGGATTGGCAGAATGCTTGCATAGTGCCATTGTACAAAGGCAAAGGGGATAAGAGTGATTGCTCAAATTACAGAGGTATAAGTTTGTTGAGTATTCCTGGTAAATTATATGGGAGGGTACTGATTGAGAGGGTGAAGGCATGTACAGAGCATCAGATTGGGGAAGAGCAGTGGGGTTTCAGAAGTGGTAGAGGATGTGTGGATCAGGTGTTTGCTTTGAAGAATGTATGTGAGAAATACTTAGAAATAGAAAAGCAAATGGATTTGTATGTAGCATTTATGGATCTGAAGAAGGCATATGATAGAGTTGATAGAGATGCTCTGTGAAAGGTATTAAGAATATATGGTGTGAGAGGAAAGTTGTTAGAAGCAGTGTAAAGTTTTTATTGAGGATGTAAGGCATGTGTACTGGTAGGAAGAGAGGAAAGTGATTGGTTCTCAGTGAATGTAGGTTTGCAGCAGGGGTGTGTGATGTCTCCATGGTTGTTTAATTTGTTTATGGATGGGGCTGTTAGGGAGGTGAATGCAAAAGTTTTGGAAAGAGGGGCAAGTATGCAGTCTGTTGTGAATGAGAGAGCTTGGGAAGTGAGTCAGTTGTTGTTCACTGATGATACAGCACTGGTGGCTGATTCATGTGAGAAACTGCATAAGCTGGTGACTGAGTTTGGTAAAGTATGTGAAAGAAGAAAGTTGAGAGTAAATGTGAATAAGAGCAAGGTTATTAGGTACAGTAGGGTTGAGGGTCAAGTCAACTGGGAGGTAAGTTTCAATGGAGAAAAAGTGGAGGAAGTGAAGTGTTTTAGATATCTGGGAGTGGATTTGGCAGCGGATGGAACCACTGAAGAGGAAGTGAATCATTGGGTGGGGAGGGGGCGAAAATTCTGGGAGCCTTGAAGAATGTGTGGAATTCGAGAACATTATCTCGGAAAGCAAAAATGGGTATGTTTAAAGGAATAGTGGTTCCAACAATATTGTATGGTTGCGAGGCGTGGACTGTGGATAGAGTTGTACAGAGAAGGGTGGATGTGCTGGAAATGAGATGTTTGAGGACAATATGTGGTGTGAGGTGGTTTGATCGAGTAAATAATAATAGGGTAAGAGAGATGTGTGGTAATAAAAAGAGTGTGGTTGAGAGAGAAGAGGAGGGTGTTTTGAAATGGTTTGGTCACATGGAGAGAATGAGTGAGGAAAGATTGACCAAGAGGATATATGTGTCAGTGGTGGAGGGAATGAGGAGAAGTGGGAGACCAAATTGGAGGTGGAAAGATGGAGTGTAAAAGAGTTTGAGTGATCGGGGCCTGAACATGCAGGAGGGTGAAAGGTGGGCAAGGAATAGTGTGAATTGGAACGATGTGGTATACCGGGTTCGACGTGCTGTCAGTGGATTGAACCAGGGCATGTGAAGCGTCTGTTGTAAACCATGGAAAGTTCTGTGGGGCCTGGATGTGGAAAGGGAGCTGTGGTTTCGGTGCATTATTACATGACAGCTAGAGACTGAGTGTAAACGAATGGGGCCTTTGTTGTCTTCCTAGCGCTACCTTGTGCACATGAGGGGGGAGGGGGTTGTTATTTCATGTGTGGCGGGGTGCCGATGGGAATGAATAAAGGCAGACAGTATGAATTATGTACATGTGTATATATGTATATGTCTATGTATATATATATATATATATATATATATATATATATATATATATATATATTTTTTTTTTTTTTTTATACTTTGTCGCTGTCTCCCGCGTTTGCGAGGTAGCGCAAGGAAACAGACGAAAGAAATGGCCCAACCCCCCCCCATACACATGTACATACACATGTCCACACACGCAAATATACATACCTACACAGCTTTCCATGGTTTACCCCAGACGCTTCACATGCCTTGATTCAATCCACTGACAGCACGTCAGCCCCGGTATACCACATCGCTCCAATTCACTCTATTCCTTGCCCTCCTTTCACCCTCCTCCATGTTCAGGCCCCGATCACACAAAATCTTTTTCACTCCATCTTTCCACCTCCAATTTGGTCTCCTTCTTCTCCTTGTTCCCTCCACCTCCGACACATATATCCTCTTGGTCAATCTTTCCTCACTCATCCTCTCCATGTGCCCAAACCACTTCAAAACACCCTCTTCTGCTCTCTCAACCACGCTCTTTTTATTTCCACACATCTCTCTTACCCTTACGTTACTCACTCGATCAAACCACCTCACACCACACATTGTCCTCAAACATCTCATTTCCAGCACATCCATCCTCCTGCGCACAACTCTATCCATAGCCCACGCCTCGCAACCATACAACATTGTTGGAACCACTATTCCTTCAAACATACCCATTTTTGCTTTCCGAGATAATGTTCTCGACTTCCACACATTCTTCAAGGCCCCCAGAATTTTCGCCCCCTCCCCCACCCTATGATCCACTTCCGCTTCCATGGTTCCATCCGCTGCCAGATCCACTCCCAGATATCTAAAACACTTCACTTCCTCCAGTTTTTCTCCATTCAAACTCACCTCCCAATTGACTTGACCCTCAACCCTACTGTACCTAATAACCTTGCTCTTATTAACATTTACTCTTAACTTTCTTCTTCCACACACTTTACCAAACTCAGTCACCAGCTTCTGCAGTTTCACACATGAATCAGCCACCAGCGCTGTGTCATCAGCGAACAACAACTGACTCACTTCCCAAGCTCTCTCATCCCCAACAGACTTCATACTTGCCCCTCTTTCCAAAACTCTTGCATTTACCTCCCTAACAACCCCATCCATAAACAAATTAAACAACCATGGAGACATCACACACTATTCGCCATTTCCCGCGATAGTGAGGTAGTGTTAAGAACAGAGGACTGGGCCTTTGAGGGAATATCCTCACCTGGCCCCCTCCTCTGTTCCTTCTTTTGGAAAATTAAAAAAAAAAACGAGAGGTGAGTATTTCCAGCCCCCCACTCCCTTCCCTTTTAGTCACCTTCTATGACTCGCAGGGAATACGTGGGAAGTATTCTTTCTCGCCTGTCCCCAGGGAAAATATATATATATATATTTTTTTTTTTTTTTTGCTGTCTCCCGCATTTGCGAGGTAGCGCAAGGAAACAGACGAAAGAAATGGCCCAACCCAGCCCCATACACATGTATATACATACGTCCACACACGCAAATATACATACCTCCACAGCTTTCCATGGTTTACCCCAGACACCTCACATGCCCTGATTTAATCCACTGACAGCACGTCCACCCTGGCATACCACACCGCTCCAACCCACTCTATTCCTTGCCCTCCTTTCACCCTCCTGCATGTTCAGGCCCCGATCACACAAAATCTTTTTCACTCCATCTTTCCACCTCCAATTTGGTCTCCCTCTTCTCCTCGTTCCCTCCACCTCCGACATATATATCCTCTTGGTCAATCTTTCCTCACTCATTCTCTCCATGTGCCCAAACCATTTCTAAACACCCTCTTCTGCTCTCTCAACCACGCTCTTTTTATTTCCACACATCTCTCTTACCCTTACGTTACTTACTTGATCAAACCACCTCACACCACACATTGTCCTCAAACATCTCATTTCCAGCACATCCATCCTCCTGCGCACAACTCTATCCATAGCCCACGCCTCACAACCATACAACATTGTTGGAACCACTATTCCTTCAAACATACCCATTTTTGCTTTCCGAGATAATGCTCTCGACTTCCACACATTCTTCAAGGCTCCCAGAATTTTCGCCCCCTCCCCCACCCTATGATCCACTTCCGCTTCCATGGTTCCATGTATATATATATATATATATATATATATATATATATATATATATATATATATATATATATATACATTAAGATGTATAGGTTTGTATATTTGCATGTGTGGATGTGTATATATATACATGTGTATGTGGATGGGTTGGGCCATTCTTTCGTCTGTTTCCTTGTGCTACTCGCTAACGCGGGAGACAGCGACAAAGCAAAATAAATAGAATAATGATAAATTTATGTGCCGGTTTGTGGCAGGGGTGCATGATGTCTCCATGGTTGTTTAATTTGTTTATGGATGGGGTTGTTAGGGAGCTGAATGCAAGAGTTTTGGAAAGAGGGGCAAGTATGCGGTCTGTTGTGGACGAGAGGGCTTGGGAAGTGAGTCAGTTGTTGTTCACTGATGATACAGCACTAGTGGCTGTTTCGGGTGAGAAATTGCAGAGGCTGGTGACTGAGTCTGGTAAAGTGTGTGAAAGAAGAAAGCTGAGAGTAAATGTGAACAAGAACAAGGTTATTATGGTACAGTAGGGTTGAGGGACAAGTCGATTGGGAGGTAAGTTTGAATGGAGAAAAACTGAAGAAAGTTAAGTGTTTTAGATATCTGGGAGTGGATTTGGCAGTGGATGGAACCATGGAAGCAGAAGTGAGTCATGGTGGGGGAGGGGGAAAAAGTTCTGAGGGCGTTGAAAAATGTGTGGAAGGTGAGAACATTATCTCGGAGAGCGAAAATGGTATGTTTGAAGGAATAGCGGTGCCAAAAAAGTTATATGGCTGCGAGGTGTTGTGCGGAGGAGGGTGGATGTGTTGGAAATGAGGTGTTTGAGGACAGTATGTGGTGTGAGGTGGTTTGATCGAGTAAGTAACGAAAGGGTAAGAGAGATGAGTGGTAATAAAAAGAGTGTGGTTGAGAGAGCAGAAGAGGGTGTTTTGAAATGGTTTGGTCACATGGAGAGAATGAGTGAGGAAAAATTGACCAAGAGGATATATGTGTCAAAGGTGGAGGGAACAAGAAGTGGGAAACCAAATTGGAGGTGGAAAGATGGAGTGAAAAAGATTTTGAGTGATCAGGGCCTGAACATGCAGGAGGGTGAAAGGTGTGCAAGGAATAGAGTGAACTGGAATGATGTGATATACCAGGGTCGATGTGCTGTCAGTGGATTGAACCAGGACATGTGAAGCATCTGTGGTAAACCATGGAAAATTTTTTGGGGCCTGATGAGGAAAGGGAGCTGTGGTTTCGGTGCATTATACATGACAGCTAGAGACTGAGTATGAACGAATGTGGCCTTTGTTGTCTTTTCCTAGGGCTACTTTGCACACGTGTGGGGGGAGGGGGTTGTCATTTCATGTGTGGTGGGGTAGCGACGGGACTGAATAAGGGCAGCAATTATGAATTATATACATGTGTTTATATGTATGTGTATATGTATATGTTGAAATGTATAGGTATGTGTATGTGTATGTTGGTGGGCTGGGCCATTCTTTTGTCTGTTTCCTTGCGCTGCCTCGCTGATGCAGGAGACAGCGACAAAGTATAATATATGAAAATAGATATAATAAAAGATCGATTTGTATGTGGCCTATATGGATCTGGGGAAAGCATATAATAGTAGTGATTGAGATGCTTTGTGGAAGGTCTTAAGAATATATAGTGTGGGAAGAAAGCTGCTAGAAACAGTGAGAAGCTTTCATCAAGAGTGTAAGGCTTATGAGCAAGTAGTAAGAGATGAAAGTGAGTGGTTCTAGGTGAAGTGTAGTCAGCAGCAGAGATGTATAATGTCATCATGGTTACTCTCTTTGTTTATGGATTGGATGTTGAGGAAGGTGTTTGCAATAGTCTTGGAGAGAGAGGTTAGTATTTGGTCTCTTAGGGAACAGAGGGCCTGGGTACTGAGTCAGTTGTTGTTTGTTGATGTTACAGTGTTTGTGGTGGATTCAAGTGAGAAACTGTAGAAGCTGTTGACTGAGTTTGGAAGTGTGCATGAAATGAGAAAGTTGAGAGTAAATGTGAATAAAAGTAATGTTATTAAGTTTAGCAGGGCTGAGGGACAGGTTAGGTGGGGTGTGAATTTGAATGGTTAGAAATTGGGGGAAGCTAATTGTTTTAGATGTTTGGGAGTTTATATGGCAGTGAATGGAACCATGGAAGCGGAAGTGAGTCATAGGAAGGGGGAAGGGGCAAAGATTTTGGGAGTGATGAAGAATGTGTGGAAAGATAAAACATTATCTTAGAAGGCAAAAAAGGGTAAGTTTAAAGGGATAGTAGCCCCAACAATATCATATGGATGTGAGGCATGGGCTATAGATAAAGCTGTGGAGAGGACGGTGGATGTGTTGGAAATGAAATGCTCGAGGTCAATATGTGGTATGAGGTGGATTGATCAAGTAAGTAATGAAAGGGTAAGGGAGATTTATGGTAATAAAAAGAGTGTGGTTGACAGAGCAGAAGAGGGTGTGTTGAAATGGTTTGGACATTTAGAAACAATGAGTGAGAAAAGGTTGACAAAGAGTATATATGTGTCAGAAGTGGAGGGAACAAGGAGAATTGGGAGACCAAATTGGAGATGGAATACCCATCTTTATCATCAACATTATCATCAACTCCTGCTTCTATATCATCAATGCTCTCCTTTACATCACAGCACCCATCTCCAATTCATCAAGACTGACTTCTACTTCATCAACACCCATCTTTGCTTCAACTCCCACTCTTCATCTTCAACAACACCCACTCTTACATTAGCCTCGACCTTTACTTTATCAAATTCCACCTTGACATCCTCAAAATCTATTTCTTTATCATCAACTCCCTCCTGCACATCATCAACACCCACCTCTACACTTTAGGTCCCACCTCTACATCATCATGAACTCCTACCTCTTCATCATCAGCACCTGCTTCCACATCACATCAGCACCCACTTTTAAATAACCCACAGCAACATCAACATCATCAGGCACCTGTACACCATCAACACCCACATCTCCATTAACATCAACAGCCACCTCTACATTACCATCAACTCCTACATCATTAACACCCACCTCTCCATTTGCATCAATGCCCACCTCTACATTATCATCAAAACCTACCTTTTTACATAATCTATGCCTAAATCAACATTATTGTCAACTCCCATCCTTTCATTATCATCAGCACCCTCCTATACATCATCAGTACCCACCTATACATTAACACCCACCAGTACATCATCACCTCCCACCTCTTCATGTTCTTCAACACCCTCTCTTGCATTGTTTTCAGCTCTCACCACAGCATTATCAACAGCCACCTATACATCATTAACTCCCACATCTACATTATCATCAATACTCAAACATTATTATCAAATACCCCCTCAGCGTTATCTACATCACCCTCCTCTACATCATCAACACCTTTCCTCTGCACCATCATCAAAACACACCTATAAAACATCAGTGCACCTCTACATCCTCTTGAGTCCTCACAACATCATCACCACACACCTCTACATTATCAGCTCATCTTCACACCATTAGTCCCCTCTACATAAACACCCACCTCCGATCTATCAACATAAGTGTTTATCTCCACATCATCATCTTCACTCATCTTTATGTCATCTTGGTCTGGTAGCATTTGTATACTATATATCTGTTCTGTCTGTTTTTGAATCATTTTCCAGTAGAGCATTTCTCCATCTTGTCCTATGTATTCCTTGATCTCTTCTTTCTGATCCTCATCTGGTCTTCATCTCTTTCACTTCCTCCTCCCTCTCATCTTTTCCCTCCATCTTGTAACCTGTACATCTTTCATCACTTTTCCTCTGCCTTGTATTCATATCTTCATGTGGGTAGCTCTCCTCATCTCTTTCTGGCCTCCACTAAGAAGTATAGGGGATAACCCCCCACCCCTAAGCAGTGGCGCCCAAGGTCCGTCCAGGCTGAACTCACTCAGGGGAGAACCCTTATCAACCATTACCACTCCTTGTTTTCCTTCTGTACAGAGAAGAGGTTCTTTGATATGTTTCACTGACGTATTCATGATTTTATTATGCCATTAGATTGATGTTTATTTGGGCCAACAGCATGTTTATAATAAAGATGCTTTTATTAGTATTATTTTGGTAATCCTTGATAAAGATGCTTTTATTTCTTTAATTTTTGTCATTCTATAACAGTATGTATGTCCTCTTTGTGACAGAGATATATGTCATATAGAATTATTTGACTGTGTAGCAAATGTTATTTTCATTGCATAAATGAATATCCTCTTTACTATTTTGACTTATTCGCATGTTATATGTTTTACAACTCTTTAATCAATTATATTTAATCTACTTTCTTTGCATTGTTCTTTTCAGGTACATATAATGTCTTTGTGCTTTCAGAAACCTGGAATTTTATGTTATTTTGACTTTCTTGTGTCTATCATCTTTTCTCTGCCTCTTTTATGAAATAAATCATTATTTGTGTCATACATCTGAATATACTGTTTATACTGTCTACTTTTCCTTTTTTCTCTTGACATCTTACACGATTTCAAGGTACGCAGGATTACTCTTTGTGATTTGTTTGAGCCAATTCATCTCAAAGGAGCTTCTTAGGAATATCATTGCTTGCTTTTCAGTACATTGGGCTAATTTCATTGAGATTCTCAAATATTAGCCTCTAAGAAAACATTTCTCTTTGCATAATTCCATGTGAGATTTATGCACAAAGTTTTGACATCATTTCAGCACCTTTTAAGGTATAATTACAATTTTCTTGGTTTAGTGTCTGTGGTTCTTTTCCTCCCCATGGATAAGCTGCTACACTGACATGATATGGAGTCAGCCTCACCTCTGTTGTGAGACAATTGCCCAGTGGTGATAACTGGCATTGTACATACCTTAAGACCTCTGCCAGAAATTTCCTTGTGTTCTTTTGCTCCTTAGTGCTCTTTGAAGTGGTAATGAGTCCAAGCAGGGATAGAACAATTTAAGGAAGGGTGTCAGGGCTGTTGTTTACCTTTGGTCCTATACAGTACAGTAATACAATTGTTCATTTTGAGGATTTTCACAAAATGGTGGTCTCCAGCAGATTCATCCATTAGTGGTCCTCCTTGTTGGGTTGGATGGTATGGTTCTGTACAGTGGATGTCTGTGCTAGAGGTGAGTAATTATGTTAAAAGAACTGTAGATTTTTAAAAGTATGAGGAATGCACCATCTGTTTTAAGTGTATGTTGCTCAAACCTCAACCTTATATTGATTTTCTCTTGATAGAGCTCTAGTTAGGGATAAAAGGTCTCTTCTCTAAGCAGTATTGAGTTGTAAGTGACTGTAGTGTCTTCAAGGAATGATGATCTGCCTACTGAAATCCCAGCATTTGTTGTACTTTGGCTGCTATTTTTCCACCAATGGAGTCTGTAGACTATCTTCATGGAATTTGGAATAGCCATTTGTCCACTTATCCACATAGACGGATGCTGGTACTAGATGAAGTAGAAAATGATAACATTCATTAAGATTGGACAAAGAATTGATCATACCTATAGAGATGGTCTTTCATGGTCTTCTATAGCATTTCAAGTAGGTCCACTTGGACGCATAGGAAGTGTACATTGCAAGAGGCCCTCTATACCATGCATTCTGGAAACCACCTGCTATGCCAAGGTCATTCGCAACAAAAATCCTGCTCTTCTATTGAGTCCTACATGATCTGATTAGAGTATAATGTAAATTTGATCATCACTTTTATTGAACCCTTAATGATCATCCTAACTTATCCCCTACAATAAATCCATCATGATCTTATGTATCTTGGTTCGTGCATCATGGTTTCCCCTCATCTTTCGGAGTCTCAAGATAGACCATGATCATATTTTTCATATTAACATCAAGTCCCTTTTGATCATTTCATTATACATTATCACCTTCATTGAATCTCATACGATATTATTACAGTTACGCCATCACCAAGACCTGCTTTAGCTTTTCCATGCTTCATTATCTATAAGTCATCAATGCCTCCATCACCAGATGGTTGGACGACAGAGGACCTAGTGTTCCTGTGGCGTAAGGGGGACCCAGTACAGATCACCCAGAGTCTCCACCTGCCTCGCTTCACCTTAGAGAAGTTCCTGACTGAGTACTGCAACAGCAAGACCAACACTGGTGAGAAGCCTTGTGCATCCTAGAATTGGGACTGAGGCTACTTCTCTTACCTTATGTATATATCACAAGATATATCTTGCATCTTGCATTGTCTATCTTGATATGAATTGTATAATGCACCCTTCATTGTTATGTCACTCCAGGCCCATTGAAGCATTTTACAATTCTTAGCATTTGGTATGCCATGTTTATCCACATGGATGTATATATATATGCCATCTAGATATGTCTAGTTATAGATAGTCTAAGGAATATATAACCAGTTTCAGGTTAGGGAATTGCATTGTTTAGATATATATGACTGATTTCTATGATCCTAGAGTGAAGACACCATTACTTTGAGTATCTTTAACTTGTTGGTGTGTTTGAAGTCTTGCATTACCTCATGTATTTTTGTTCCTCAAGTGATCTTTGAAAAGAAAATTTCATCTTGGTTTATATTAGGTGATTGTTCTGAACATAAAGTATCACTTTGATGTAGTGATCTGGTGATTGTGAGTGTATATGGTTTTCGTGTTGATGATTTTAGATACTTAGGTTTGGGTGTAATTAAGTGTTTACCTTCCTCAAACAATAATGTTAAGCCAAAACTAACTAAACATTATGATTTGCTAAACAGAGAAGAGGTAGTAAAAGCTTTGCAGAAGATGAAAGCTGGCAAGGCAGCGGGTTTGGGTGGTATTGCAGTGGAATTTATCAAAAAAGGGGGTGACTGTATTGTTGACTAGTTGGTAAGGTTATTTAATGTATGTATGACTCGTGGTGAGGTGCATGAGGATTGGCGGAATGCTTGCATAGTGCCATTATACAAGGGCAAAGGGGATAAGAGTGAGTGCTCAAATTACAGAGGTATAAGTTTGTTGAGTATTCCTGGGAAATTATATGGGAGGGTATTGATTAAGAGGGTGAGGGCATGTACAGAGCATCAGATTACGGAAGAGCAGTGTGGTTTCAGAAGTGGTAGAGGATGTGTGGATCAGGTGTTTGCTTTGAAGAATGTATGTGAGAAATACTTAGAAATAGAAAAGCAAATGGATTTGTATGTAGCATTTATGGATCTGGAGAAGGCATATGATAGAGTTGATAGAGATGCTCTGTGGAAGGTATTAAGAATATTTGGTGTGGGAGGTAAGTTGTTAGAAGCAGTGAAAAGTTTTTATCGAGGATGTAAGGCATGTGTACGAGTAGGAAGAGAGGAAAGTGATTGGTTCTCAATGAATGTTGGTTTGCGGTAGGGTGCATGATGTCTCCATGGTTGTTTAATTTGTTTATAGATGGGGTTGTTAGGGAGGTGAATGCTAGAGTTTTGGAAAGAGGGGCAAGTATGCAGTCTGTTGTGGATGAGAGAGCTTGGGAAGTGAGTCAGTTGTTGTTCGCTGATGATACAGCGCTGGTGGCTGATTCCTGTGAGAAACTGCAGAAGCTGGTGACTGAGTTTGGTAAAGTGTGTGAAAGAAGAAAGCTGAGAGTAAATGTGAATAAGAGCAAGGTTATTAGGTACAGTAGGGTTAAGGGACAAGTCAGTTGGGAGGTAAGTTTGAATGGAGGAAAACTGGAGGAAGTGAAGTGTTTTAGATATCTGGGAGTGGATTTGGCAGCGGATGGAACCATGGAAGCAGAAGTGAATCATAGGGTGGGGGAGGGGGCGAAAGTTCAAGAAGTGTTGAAAAATGTGCGAGGTCGAGAACGTTATCTTGGAAAGCAAAAATGGGTATGTTTGAAGGAATAGCGGTTCCAACGATGCTATATGGTTGTGAGGCGTGGGTTGTAGATAGAGTTGCACGGAGGAGGGTGGACGTGCTGGAAATGAGATGTTTGAGGACAATATGTGGTGTGAGGTAGTTTGATCAAGTAAGTAATGAAAGAGTAAGAGAGATGTGTGGTGGTAAAAAGAGTGTAATTGAGAGAGCAGAAGAGGGTGTATTGAAATGGTTTGGTCACATGGAGAGAATGAGTGAGGAAAGATTGACAGGTGGAGGGTATGAGGAGAAGTGGGAGACCAAATTGGAGGTGGAAAGATGGAGTGAAAAAGATTTTGAGTGATCAGGGCCTGAACATGCAAGAGGGTGAAAGGTGTGCAAGGAATAGAGTGAATTGGAATGATGTGGTATATCAGGGTCGACGTGATGTCAATGGATTGAACCAGGGCATGTGAAGCATCTAGGGTAAAGGATGGAAAGTTGTGTGGGGCTGTGATGTGGAAAGGGAGCTGTGGTTTCGGTGCATTATACTTGACAGCTAGAAACTGAGTGTGAATGAATGTGGCCTTTGTGTCTTTTCCTAGCGCTACCTCTTGCACATGCAGGGGAAGGGGGTTGTCATTTCATGTGTGGCGGGGTGGCAACGGGAATGAATAAGGGCAGACAGTATGAATTATGTACATGTGTATATATGTATATGTCTGTGTGTGTATATATATGTATACGTTGAGATGTATAGGTATGTATATTCGTGTGTGTGGACATGTATGTATATACATGTGTATGTGGGTGGGTTGGGCCATTTCTTTTGTCTGTTTCCTTGCACTACCTCGCTAATGTGGGAGACAGCGACAAAGCAAAATAAATAGATAAATAAAATATATCTGCAGAAGCTGGTGACTGAGTTTGGTAAAGTGTGTGGAAGAAGAAAGTTAAGAGTAAATGTGAATAAGAGCAAGGTTATTAGGTACAGTAGGGGTGAGGGTCAAGTTAATTGGGAGGTGAGTTTGAATGGAGAAAAACTGGAGGAAGTGAAGTGTTTTAGATATCTGGGAGTGGATCTGTCAGCGGATGGAACCATGGAAGCGGAAGTGGATCATAGGGTGGGGGAGGGGGCGAAAATTTTGGGAGCCTTGAAAAATGTGTGGAAGTCGAGAACATTATCTCGGAAAGCAAAAATGGGTATGTTTGAAGGAATAGTGGTTCCAACAATGTTGTATGGTTGCGAGGCGTGGGCTATGGATAGAGATGTGCGCAGGAGGATGGATGTGCTGGAAATGAGATGTTTGAGGAAAATGTGTGGTGTGAGGTGGTTTGATCGAGTAAGTAACGTAAGGGTAAGAGAGATGTGTGGAAATAAAAAGAGCGTGGTTGAGAGAGCAGAAGAGGGTGTTTTGAAATGGTTTGGGCACATGGAGAGAATGAGTGAGGAAAGATTGACCAAGAGGATATATGTGTCGGAGGTGGAGGGAACGAGGAGAAGAGGGAGACCAAATTGGAGGTGGAAAGATGGAGTGAAAAAGATTTTGTGTGATCGGGGCCTGAACATGCAGGAGGGTGAAAGGAGGGCAAGGAATAGAGTGAATTGGAGCGATGTGGTATACAGGGGTTGACGTGCTGTCAGTGGATTGAATCAAGGCATGTGAAGCGTCTGGGGTAAACCATGGAAAGCTGTGTAGGTATGTATATTTGCGTGTGTGGACGTGTGTATGTACATGTGTATGGGGGGGGTTGGGCCATTTCTTTCGTCTGTTTCCTTGCGCTACCTCGCAAATGCGGGAGACAGCGACAAAGTATAAAAAAAAAAAAAAAAATGCTGAAAAAGGACTGGTGATTGGGAATACCTGGTTTAAAAAGAGAGATATATGTAAATATACGTATGTAAGTAGGAGAGATGGCCAGAGAGCATTATTGGATTACGTGTTAATTGATAGGCACGCGAAAGAGAGACTTTTGGATGTTAATGTGCTGAGAGGTGCAACTGGAAGGATGTTTGATCATTATCTTGTTGAGGCAAAAGTGAAGATTTGTAGAGGCTTTCAGAAAAGAAAAGAGAATGTTGGGGTGAAGAGAGTGGTGAGAGTAAGTGATCTGAGGAAGGAGAATTGTGCAAGGAAGTACCAGGAGAGACTGAGTACAGAATGGAAAAAGGTGAGAACAAAGGATGTAAGGGGAGTGGGGGAGGAATAGGATGTATTTAGGGAAGCAGTGATGGCTTGTGCAAAAGATGCATGTGGCATGAGAAGCGTGGGAGGTGGGCAGATTAGAAAGGGTAGTGAGTGATGGGATGAAGAAGTAAGATTATTAGTGAAAGAGAAGAGAGAGGCATTTGGACAATTTTTGCAAGGAAATAATGCAAATGACTGGGAGATATATAAAAGAAAGAGGCAGGAGGTCAAGAGAAAGGTGCAAGAGGTGAAAAAGAGGGCAAATGAGAGTTGGGGTGAGAGAGTATCGTAAAATTTTAGGGAGAATAAAAAGATGTTTTGGAAGGAGGTAAATAAAGTGTGTAAGACAAGGGAACAAATGGGAACATCAGTGAAAGGGGCTAATTGGGAGGTGATAACAAGTAGTGGTGATGTGAGAAGGAGATGGAGTGAGTATTTTGAAGGTTTGTTAAATGTGTTTGATGATAGAGTGGCAGATATAGGGTGTTTTGGTCGAGATGGTGTGCAAAGTGAGAGGGTTAGGGAGAATGATTTTGTAAGCAAAGAAGAGGTAGTAAAAGCTTTGCGGAAGATGAAAGCCGGCAAGGCAGCAGGTTTGGATGGTATTGCAGTGGAATTTATTAAAAAAGGGGGTGACTGTATTGTTGACTGGTTGGTAAGGTTATTTAATGTATGTATGACTCATGGTGAGGTGCCTGAGGGTTGGCGGAGTGCTTGCATAGTGCCATTGTACAAAGGCAAAGGGGATAAAGGTGAGTGCTCAAATTCCTGGTAAATTATATGGGAGGGTATTAATTGAGAGGGTGAAGGCATGTACAGAGCATCAGATTGGGGAAGAGCAGTGTGGTTTCAGAAGTGGTAGAGGATGTATGGATCAGGTGTTTGCTTTGAAGAATGTATGTGAGAAATACTTAGCCAATGAGTTTGTACGTAGCATTTATGGATCTGGAGAAGGCATATGATAGAGTTGATAGAGATGCTCTGTGGAAGGTATTAAGAATATATGGTGTGGGAGGCAAGTTGTTAGAAGCAGTGAAAATCTTTTATCGAGAATGTAAGGCATGTGTACGTGTAGGAAGAGAGGAAAGTGATTGGTTCTCAGTGAATGTTGGTTTGCGGCATGGGTGTGTAATGTCTCCATGGTTGTTTAGTTTGTTTATGGATGGGGTTGTTAGGGAGGTGAATGCAAGAGTTTTGGAAGGAGGGGCAAGTATGCAGTCTGTTGTGGATGAGAGAGCTTGGGAAGTGAGCCAGTTGTTGTGCGCTGATGATATAGCACTAGTGGCTGATTTGGGTGAGAAACTGCCAAAGCTGGTAACTGAGTTTGGTAAAGTGTGTGAAAGAAGAAAGCTGTAAATGTGAATGTGAATAAGAGCAAGGTTATTAGGTACAGTAGGGTTGAGGGACAAGTCAATTGGGAGGTAAGTTTGAATGGAGAAAAAGTGGAGGAAGTGAAGTGTTTTAGGTATCTGGGAGTGGATTTGGCAGCGGATGGAACCATGGAAACAGAAGTGAATCATAGGGTGGGGAGGGGGCGAAAATTCTGGGAGCATTGAAGAATGTGTGGAAGTCGAAAACGTTATCTTGGAAAGCAAAAATGGGTATGTTTGAAGGAATAGTGGTTCCAACAATGATATATGGTTGCGAGGCATGGGCTATAGATAGAGTTGTGCGGAGGAGGGGGAATGTGCTGGAAATGAGATGTTTGAGGACAGTATGGGGTGTGAGGTGGTTTGATCGAATAAGTAATGAAAGGGTAAGAGAGATGTATGGTAATAAAAAGAGTGTGGTTGAGAGAGCAGAAGAGGGTGTTTTGAAATGGTTTGGTCACATGGAGAGAATGAGTGAGGAAAGATTGACAAAGAGGATGTATGTGTCAGAGGTGGAGGGAACGAGGAGAAGTGGGAGACCAAATTGGAGGTGGAAAGATGGAGTGAAAAAGATTTTGAGTGATCGGGGCCTGAATATGCATGAGGGTGAAAGGCATGCAAGGAATAGAGTGAATTGGAATGATGTGGTATACCGGGGTCAACATGCTATCAATGGATTGACCCAGGGGATGTGAAGCATCTGTGGTAAACCATGGAAAGTTTTGTGGGGCCTGGATGTGGAAAGGGAGTGGTGGTTTCAGTGCTTTATACATGACAGCTAGAGACTGAGTGTATACAAATGTGGCCTTTGTTGTCTTTTCCTAGCACTACCTCGTGCACATGCGGGGGGAGGGGGCTGTTATTTCATGTGTGGCGTGGTGGCAACGGGACTGAATAAAGGCAGCAAGTATGAATTATGTACATGTGTATATATGTATATGCCTGTGTGTGTACCTATATGTATACGTTGAGATGTATAGTTATGTATGCGTGTGTGGACATGTATCTATATGCATGTGTATGTGGGTGGGTTGGGCCATTCTTTCATCTGTTTCCTTGTGCTACCTCGCTAACACGGGAGACAGTGACAAAATATAATAAATGAATAGATGAATATGTATATTTACCCATAGCATATCAGGTCAATCAGGAAGACTGTTTTTACATTTTCATATAATCATGGTCCATTCAGGTAGGCCATTGTTATAAATCCATAGCAACTCAAGTCAGTCATACAGGACAGTATACTGTGTCCATAGCATGTCATGTCAGTAGGCAATCCAGTGTCCAATAATTTTCTCTATACATTTCTTGATCTATGATATTACTTTATCATTACTCTAACTTTCATAGCATCATGACTGTTGTTCATTTCTGCTTTTACCATTAGTCTTTCACTCAGAAATTCAAATGTCACATCCGTGCTGAAGATGTGGAACAAATAATTCTTTGTACAGACTCCTTGAACTTTTTCACACTTAACTATTTCCCCATAATCAAGGCTTCCAAATCTTTATCACCCCCTATCATTTTTTTGTCTTAATTGGAAAAGAACAAGTTTTACCAATAGTCTTTTCTGGGTATTACTTCTAGATATTGTACCAAACATTTCATTGTTTGATTTGGATACCATACTGCATCAGACTGCAACAGTATTTATTCTCTGCTACCAGGATTGCATGATATCACACCTCAATCCAAGTTATAAAGATATTTATGGCAACCCCACTTCTTCCATTATCAATGACACCCTATTCACCTATTATTGCACCTCATATGTGAAGATATTAATGATACCCCACTTCACCCTTTATCATATTCCTAGACATGGAGACATTAGATTTTGCCCTTTTCTTTCAATATCATACCCACAGATATATAGTAATTAGATGATTCCCCACTGTGCCGATTACCATGACTAAAGACTTCAAGATACTGAATAACTGAGGAAGCATTACAGAACCCTGAGGTACACTGACATATGATTTAAGCCATTAGGTTATGATGCAGTTTACATTGACACACCACTTCATTTTTCAATATAACTGAAAAGGCAATATTGTTTTCCTGTCTTGCATGATTATAGCTGGAGAAAATATCATGGCTACAAGTGATTACCATTTATGGGTTACAGAGAGTGAGTTTTACACTCATGTTGTCTTGTTTCTTAACTTTGTGTATATGTACCGTGTCATTATCCCTGATTGTGTATACATATTTACACACACACGCACAGCCTCACCCAAATATCTTTATGATTTTGACAGAGCCACTAAAGACAAAAAATGTCACACATTAATTCTGAAAAATTTCTTGTTAGTATTGTACTCTACCAGTGTTTCTCCAAGTAATTGTATATAGTTAATTTTAACTTCCACATACAGGTGCGTACTCTTGCTTGAAGGTGGACCTGTTGTTCAAACGGGAATTCTCCTACTATTTGCTGACTATATACATACCCTGCTGTATGTTGGTCATTGTGTCATGGGTGTCATTCTGGCTGGACCAGAACGCTGTTCCTGCTCGAGTCTCCCTGGGAGTCACCACATTGCTTACCATGGCTACACAGACCTCTGGCATTAACCAGTCACTGCCACCAGTTTCCTACACCAAGGTACTTACCTTTAGTCCAGCCAATCTGTTTCAAATAGACCTAACCTGCCACCAACTTCAGTAGTACTTTATTTGGTACAGCTTTATTTCAAATTTTATCTGGTATAAACACATTGGAAATCAACCAGAATCAAGTGAATATATCATGTCTACTTTTGCTTTAGTATGAAAGGTGACAAGGGAAATAGTAGGGTGATTTTAGGAGTGAAACTCAGACAAACACTTAAATTTGCTTGATAATGCTCTGATTTTCAGTGTTTTTGTGCCAATTATTGTCTTGTTATTGGTTGATAATATTATGCCCATCTGTGTGTCATATTTTACCCAGTTTTGATTGTTTGGATTGAAAATTGTACATATATAAAAGAGTAAAAAATTAATAAATGATCAACACATTATTACTTATCTAGTAACCTGTTGCATTCTTTAGGCTAGTTTGTTGCACTATTTAGGATAGTAACGTGATGCATTCTTTAGGACTGTAATCTGTTGTATTATCTAGGTTGGTAACCTGCTATATTACATAGGTTACTAATTTCTTTGGCTGGCATTTGAACTTACTTTGGATCGTTTTAGGAGACATGTCAAATGCCATCATCTTTAAACTACTTTCTTTTTTTTTTTGTAATTGGTTGTGCTTTTCCATGTTAGTGAGATTGTGTCAGGAGACAGACAAAGAAAGGCCCATCCACTCACACACATATACATTTTTTTTTTTTTTTTTTTTTTTTTTTTTGCTGTCTCCCGCGTTTGCGAGGTAGCGCAAGGAAACAGACGAAAGAAATGGCCCAACCCACCCCCATACACATGTATAAACATACATCCACACACGCAAATATACATACCTACACAGCTTTCCATGGTTTACCCCAGACGCTTCACATGCCCCGATTCAATCCACTGACAGCACGTCAACCCCGGTATACCACATCGCTCCAATTCACTCTATTCCTTGCCCCCCCTTCACCCTCCTGCATGTTCAGGCCCCGATCACACAAAATCTTTTTCACTCCATCTTTCCACCTCCAATTTGGTCTCCCTCTTCTCCTCGTTCCCTCCACCTCCGACACATATATCCTCTTGGTCAATCTTTCCTCACTCATTCTCTCCATGTGCCCAAACCATTTCAAAACACCCTCTTCTGCTCTCTCAACCACGCTCTCTTTATTTCCACACATCTCTCTTACCCTTACGTTACTTACTCGATCAAACCACCTCACACCACACATTGTCCTCAAACATCTCATTTCCAGCACATCCATCCTCCTGCGCACAACTCTATCCATAGCCCACGCCTCGCAATCATACAACATTGTTGGAACCACTATTCCTTCAAACATACCCATTTTTGCTTTCCGAGATAATGTTCTCGACTTCCACACATTCTTCAAGGCTCCCAGCATTTTCGCCCCCTCCCCCACCCTATGATCCACTTCCACTTCCATGGTTCCATCCGCTGCCAGATCCACTCCCAGATATCTAAAACACTTCACTTCCTCCAGTTTTTCTCCATTCAAACTCACCTCCCAATTGACTTGACCCTCAACCCTACTGTACCTAATAACCTTGCTCTTATTCACATTTACTCTTAACTTTCTTCTTTCACACACTTTACCAAACTCAGTCACCAGCTTCTGCAGTTTCTCACATGAATCAGCCACCAGTGCTGTATCATCAGCGAACAACAACTGACTCACTTCCCAAGCTCTCTCATCCCCAACAGACTTCATACTTGCCCCTCTTTCCAAAACTCTTGCATTCACCTCCCTAACAACCCCATCCATAAACAAATTAAACAACCATGGAGACATCACACACCCCTGCTGCAAACCTACATTCACTGAGAACCAATCACTTTCCTCTCTTCCTACACGTACACATGCCTTACATCCTCGATAAAAACTTTTCACTGCTTCTAACAACTTGCCTCCCACACCATATATTCTTAATACCTCCCACATATACATATACATATATATACATATATATACATTTTATTTTATAATTATCATTATACTTGATCACCATTTCCCATGTCAGTGAGGTAGCACCAGCAAACAGACAAAGAATGGCCCATCCACTCATATACACATATATCTACATAATACCCATACACGTACATATGCATATACATATCAGTATTGTACAAAGGCAAATGGGATAAAGGTGAGTGTTCAAATTACAGAGGTATAAGTTTGTTAAGTATTCCTGGGAAATTATATGGGAGGGTATTGATTGAGAGGGTAAAGGCATGTACAGAGCATCGGATTGGGGAAGAGCAGTGTGGTTTCAGAAGTGGTAGAGGATGTGTGGATCAGGTGTTTGCTTTGAAGAATGTATGTGAGAAATACTTAGAGAAACAGATGGATTTGTATGTAGCATTTATGGATCTGGAGAAGGCATACGATAAAGTTGATAGAGATGCTCTGTGGAAGGAATTAAGAGTATATGGTGTAGGAGGTAAGTTGCTAGAAGCAGTGAAAAGATTTTATCGCGGATGTAAGGCATGTGTACGAGTAGGGGGAGAGGAAAGTGATTGGTTCCCAGTGAATGTTGGTTTTGCGGCAGGGGTGCGTGATGTCTCCATGGTTGCTTAATTTGTTTATGGTTGGGTTTGTCAGAGAGGTGAATGCAAGAGTTTTGGAGAGAGGGGCAAGTATGCAGTCTGTTGTGGATGAAAGGGCTTGGGAAGTGAGTCAGTTGTTGTTCGCTGATGATTCAGTTCTGGTGGCTGATTCATGTGAGAAACTGCAGAAGCTGACTGAGTTTGGTAAAGTATGTGAGTGAAGAAAGCTGAGAGTAAATGTAAATAAGAGCAAAGTTATTAGTTTCAGTAGGTTTGAGGGATACGTTAATTGGGAGGTAAGTTTGAATGGAGAAAAATTGGAGGAAGTGAAGTGTTTTAGATATCTGGGAGTGGATTTAGCAGTGGATGGAACCATGGAAGGGGAGGTGAGTCACAGGATGGGGGAGGGGGTGAAAGTTCTGGGAGCGTTGAAGAATGTGTGGAAGACGAGAATGTTATCTCGGAGAGCAAAAGTGGATATGTTTGAAGGAATAGTGGCTCCAACAATTTTATATGGTTGTAAGGCATGGGCTATAGATAGGGTTTAGCGGAGGAGGGTGAATGTGTTGGAAATGAAATGTTTGAGGACAATATGTGGTGTGAGGTGCTTTGATCAAGTAAGTAATGAAAGGGTAAGAGAGGTGTGTGGTAATGGAAAGAATGCGGTTGAAAGAGCAGAAGAGGGTGTATTGAAATGGTTTGGTCACATGGAGAGAATGAGTGAATAAAATTGACAAAGAGGATATATGTGTCAGAAGTGGAGGGAACAAGGAGAACTGGGAGACCAATTTGGAAGTGGAAGGATGAAGTGAAAAAGATTTTGAGCAATCAGGGCCTGAACATACAGGAGGGTGAAAGGCATGCAAGGAGTAGAGTGAATTGGAACGATGTGGTATACCGGGTTCAATGTGCTGTCGATGGATTGAACCAGGGCATGTGAAGTGTATGGGGTAAACCATGGAAAGTTTTGTGGGGCCTGGATGTGGAAGAGGACCTGTGGTTTCGATGCATTACACATGACAGCTAGAGATTGAGTGTGAATGAATGTGGCCTGTGTAGTCTTTTCCTAGCGCTGTCTTGCGTGGGTGTGGGGGAAGGGGGGTGCCATTTTCATGTGTGGCGGGGTGGCGATGGGAATGGATGAATGCAGCAAGTATGAATATGTACATATGTATATATATATATATATATATATATGTCTGTGTATGTTTTTTTTTTTTTTTTTATACTTTGTCGCTGTCTCCCGCGTTTGCGAGGTAGCGCAAGGAAACAGACGAAAGAAATGGCCCAACCCCCCCCCCCATACACATGTACATACACACGTCCACACACGCAAATATACATACCTACACAGCTTTCCATGGTTTACCCCAGACGCTTCACATGCCTTGATTCAATCCACTGACAGCACGTCAAACCCTGTATACCACATCGCTCCAATTCACTCTATTCCTTGCCCTCCTTTCACCCTCCTGCATGTTCAGGCCCCGATCACACAAAATCTTTTTCACTCCATCTTTCCACCTCCAATTTGGTCTCCCTCTTCTCCTCGTTCCCTCCACCTCCGACACATATATCCTCTTGGTCAATCTTTCCTCACTCATTCTCTCCATGTGCCCAAACCATTTCAAAACACCCTCTTCTGCTCTCTCAACCACGCTCTTTTTATTTCCACACATCTCTCTTACCCTTACGTTACTTACTCGATCAAACCACCTCACACCACACATTGTCCTCAAACATCTCATTTCCAGCACATCCATCCTCCTGCGCACAACTCTATCCATAGCCCACGCCTCGCAACCATACAACATTGTTGGAACCACTATTCCTGTGTATGTGTATGTATGTATGTGTATGTGTATGTATGTATACATTGAAATGTATAGGTATGTATATGTGCGTGTGTAGGCGTTTATGTATATACATGTGTATGTGGGTGGGTTGGGCCATTCTTTCGTCTGTTTCCTTGCGCTACCTTGCTAACATGGGAGACAACGACTAAGTGTAATAGAATATAAGATAATCAGTATACACATACACAGACATAACCATGTATACACCTGTACATATTCATACTTGCTTGCTTTCATCCTTTCTTGGTGCCACCCCACCCCACAGGAAACAGCATCACAACCCCCTGCTTCAGCAAGGTAGCACCAGGAAAACAGACAAAAAAGGCCATATTCGTTCACCCTCAGTCTCTAACTATCATGTGTAATGCGCCTAAATCACTGCTGTCTGTCCACATCCAGGCTCCACAGACCTTTTCATGGTTTACCCCAGACGTTTCACATACCCTGGTTCAGTCAATTGGCAGCACATTGACCCTGGTGTACCACATCATTCCAGTTCACTTTATTCCTTGAATGCCTCACAACCCCTTGTATGCTGGATATCCTCCCTTCCTGTATTACTTTCCAAAAGAAGGAACAGAGCAAGAAGCCAAGTGAAGATTTTTCCCTTTAAGGGACTGTCATCTGTTCTTATTGCTATCTTGCTCATACAGGAAATGGCAAGTATATATGAAAAAATTTATGCATTTTTCATTGCACTCAAATTTGTGATATATATTTTTCTTGCAGAAGTTTAAAACTAGCTTGATGCCTTAGATCAGAAATCTGGTTACTTTAGCAACACTGATACAGTTGATTGAACCTCCTTAGTTTGCAACCTGTTCATTTTACCTCTCTGATATTAGTGGACTCCATCTACATGTTGTTACACCACAGTTGAAAAGTCATCTTCTGCGAGGTTGTACAGCCTCATTGAGAAAAGTCTTCTTTGAAAGGAGTCCATCATTTTCCTGCTTTCGGGAGCACAGCTTTGAAGATGTAGGAGCCAAAGTAGAGTACATCCTGGGGCTGTATGATTTAATCAGATTCTACCTTTCTATTTCATTAAAGTACCTCATTATTACTATTCCCTAAACCAATCATTAATCATCCTGATCTTTCTGTTCATCCCTTTCATTGAAGTATTTCTGTCTATTCATGTATATATCATCTTTAAACTTTTTCCCATGTACACTGATTTGATCAGGTACATGCAGCCTCTCAGATCATACACACATATATCCTCAAACCATAACCAGTGTGCTGAAATGAGCATGAACTTCACAGTCACATGACTACTACTTTCTTAAGTTTTCATGATGAACACTGAATTAATTTATCTGTTAATACTAATATTTCCATTTACACCACCTACATACACATTGCAAATGAAAAAAAAAACATACCTTAATTCCTTAATCATTCTCTGCATGTATCCTTTTCTTTCATGGTCTGTCTCTTCTCCTGATATGCTCAACCATACAGCCATACATCTTTCATCACCACCCTTCACACCTAGCCTTTCATGTATTTATCTTTCATATGACTTCTTCACCTGATTTATCCTTGTTACATCATATTTCAGTGTTTAACTACAACTAAACAGTGTAAGTTAACCATTTATATTGTTAGCATTTTTTTCAATGTTTCTTGACCTACAAAACCTAATGTTTTACATCCATACTTTAGTGTTAGAAAAGTCATTCTGTTATGCAAGTAACTCTCCCACATACCTGAATTCATCAACAGCTTCTATTTCTTCTCATTCAAATTGATGATGCATTTGAACAGCTCATATTTTTTCAAAAAGAGCCTTTTGTTCTTGCATGTATTTTGATCCTCCTCCTCTTCCACGTAGCAATGAAACAACTAACATTTTATCCAACTCTAATGATTCAGTTAACAGCACAGCATCATATGAGTACACCATCAGTGGTAATTTCCATTCTGTTCAGCCATGGTTAAGCTGTATATTGTAATCAACCTGACTCGCTCTCATTGTTCTCAGTGTCCCGTCTCTGAAAACATTAAACATCTATGGTGACATTATGCTGCCTTGGTATGCCCCCACATTTATGTAATGCCACTTCCTGATACTGTATCACCATATATTGCCACACATGCACTACTTCCATAACAAAAGCTCTTTACAGCATTCAGATGTAATTCATGCACATAATAAAATCAAAATTTCCCATAGTGTTCTTCAATCAATTTTATTGTATATCTTTTCTAACTCCAAAAGTTTTCTCATACATATTCGCCATTTCCCATGTTAGTGAGGTAGCTTTAAGAACAGAGGGCTGAGCCTTAAAGGGAATATCCTCACTTGGCCCCTTCTCTGTTCCTTTTTTTTTGGAAAATTAAAAAAAAAGTTTTGTATAATTTCTTTCTTTAATGATTATAAATGTAGCAGCCAATATTTTTTATGTTTTGCTGTTCATCTGAAATAAAGAAGTTTAGTCATCTCAGTTGCAGATGATATTGTTATGTAATTTATAGATTACAGGGAATGTTAGTTTCAAGACCTTGGCAGCGGTAAATGTTCCAGTCTTTCTATCTCAAGTATTACTGTCTTCACATGTAACTGTCCAAGTAAGCAATATTCATAATTTTGCAGGCCATTGATGTGTGGACAGGTGTCTGTCTCACATTTGTGTTCGGGGCACTGCTGGAGTTTGCATTAGTCAACTATGCCTCCAGGTCAGACATCCATCGTGAGCAAATAAAGAAGCAACGGAGGCAGTGGGAGTTTGAACACCAGGCAGCCCTTGAAGCTGAACATATGGATGCTGATGGTCCAACTACCTTCGCCATGGTGAGCTTGGGGTTGGTAGGTGGTAGTTGATACTAGGGAATCAAGAGGGGACCTTCAGGGATGGAGAACATCTGTTTGATGGATGTTAAATGCAAAAAGTAGCTATTACATAAATCTTTATGAGGTACATTAAACCTGTTTGATGGATCTTAAGAAGCACATTCACGGTGCAGTTGTTTAAGGGATCTCAATAGGGAGAATACAAGTAGAGTAGAGGTGTCTGAAGGCCTTTAAGGGGGAAACTACAGTTGTTTAGTGAACCTGAAGTAGGTAGGTACATCTACTTACTGGAAATACAGTTTGATGGTTAATTAGTTCAAGGAATTGAGGTAGTAGACAAAGTCAGATCTCTTCTTACACAGTGTATGAACAAATGACTTAAAGTATAATAGGAAGTACCTTTTACTTGAGTTTCAAGTTAAAAGATATCACTTATCATAATGCATTAACACGAATCAGATTTTGTATGATAATCCTCATATTTTATATAGCATATAGTCCTAATCTTATATAATCCTGCTGCATTCTTGAGAGTCCGATTTTGTGTCAGAAAAAGCTTTCTGTATTTCTATTCTTTATCTTTAGATCTCTTTGTTTTACAGTAGTTCTTTGTTGTCATGACTCTTCCTTGGCTGAGTGCTTTCTTTTTTATATAACAATAGATATGGCACAAGCCATTTCAGATGAAAGAAATAGAATGAGAGGAAAAGACTAGAAGTGAATCAGGGCTCTGAAGGTATTTGAAGATCTGACTGTTTAAGGGTAGAAAGGTTATATAAAGAAGGGAAGACAAAAGGAAGGAGAGAATTTTGAAGATTAGCTATTTGAGGGAAGAAGCGTGTGGGATGGCTATATATGTAAATAGCTCATAAGAACAATGGTCAAAGTAATAACTGTAGAAAAGAGAAAGAGCAAAACACAAAAGGGGAAAGGTGATGCCAGAAGACAGAAAGATTTTTATTTTTTTATTCATTGTAAAGAAATGGAGAAGAGCTACCTTAGATGTTTCACTAGTACTCCATACAAAGGTATATACAACTCCAATAGATATGAAACAGCTGTTCACAAGAAAGATTAATATAGCACCTATGCAACACTCTTAGCTTTTGGAAGCAGACTCTCTGATGCGGATGATATGGGTTTTCAGGATATAGTGAAGCATATGGTTATGCCCAACATGTCATTGTATAGATGAATTGTGGTATTTTAAAAATAGAATGAGAGAAATTAATTATTATTTGATACAAGATATTGGGGGAAATTGCATTCTAGCACTATTGAATGTTATTAGGTTACTATTTTCATATTCTGTTGTGCTACACAAGTCTGAATTGAGAGAAGAAATATGTTCATATGAGAAAGACAACAAGTAAATGAAGGAGACAAAAGAGAGTAAGTTTAATTATGTGAATTGGAATCATTTGAATAAGACTAAACAGGGTTAGAAGTAGAAGAAAAATCATTTATTGAGAGAAGAAAGAGAGTAGGTAATAGGAGAGAGTCTTGAGGAACACCATATTGAAAGAATAGGAGGAAGTCCTTCTGTCATTGATTACTGCAATGGAATAGCCAGAAGTTATGCATTCAGGAACAGAGAGAAGCAGAAAAATCAAAGGAAGTTGATTTTAGAAAAAAAGGACTAATGCCACACTGTTAATTACTTTGGGAATGTTGAGGGTTTAACCTGTTTAAGCAGCGTGATTGTTTCTGACTTTACACTGACTGTCCCTATTTCACTTATCTCTTAAAGATTTGTGTAACTAAACCCTACTCCTCTTAGGATGATTATCCATCATCTTCAATCATGAAGGATATCCAGGGGTCCTGATTATACATAAGCTGCATAAACATGGTTTTCCAACTCAAGAAAGCTAAATACTCTTGTGTTTAGTTTATAGGCTTCATCCGCTCCTTTTTCCAAAGTCTTCCCAAAATGGTATCTTCCCTGACCAAATTTTTCCCAGGTTCAGTGCCTCCTTTCCCTGGATTCAATGTTTTTGGTTTTTAATTTGGCATATGATTAGTGTCTGCTTATTGTAACCCTTTTCTAAGGTTAAGTGTTCCCAAGTTCTAAATCTCAGAGGGCTAACTGCCTTCTTTTCCCAGCCGTTAATAAGCTAAATGCTCCTTATCAAAACTGTACTTACACTGAATGCTTATTGTGATTCTGTCAGGGCTTATCATCCCTCCACATAGGATACTCCCATATCTTAATTCTTGTATAGCAAATAGTCATCTTGTGCTAATTCTTCATAGATTATTTGTTCCATTGTTCTATGCTTCCTAGAGTCAGTTTCCTCTTGTCCTGAAATCTGCATAAACTGCCCTGCTTTAATTCAGCCAAGGAAAAGTTTCCTCGTTGTCCTTTGTTTTGCTATTATTCCAAACTGTCAAGATGGTTTTCATAACCTAAGTGTGACTAAGGCATTTCCTTTTTTATGTATTGTTCAGAATTTTATCAGTGTAGCTGCAACCCATAAATTTTTTGCTATAGTCTGCAAGTGGACTGGCATGGACTAGTAATAACTTTTTTAACTTGGTATTTAATTTGTTAAGGTTTGACTTGATAGTCCCTTTTATTGAATATACTATAATTTGGTGTAGCCTGCATAATAGTATATTTGCTAAATAGCCTGATTACTTACAGCATTATACTGCAGAGTCTGATTACCTGTAGCAAAGTTGTTAATGTCTGTCAAAATTTGGTAACTTTAGTCTAAGGACCTATAGTTTGGTATCTATTTCCCTAATGCATGGTAACCGTGGCAGTTAGTTTTTTACTCTTTAGCTTTTATACTTGGAGCTGTAATCAGTAATCTGGAATCCTAGAGCCATGATGTGTATCCTTGTATGCCCTGTAGCCTAGCTGGTTCGCTTGTTTAAGTTGTTTTTAGGTTAGTCAATACTGGTGCTGGTGTTAACAGAAGCCTCTGATGCGGACCCATGGGGATGGTCTCTCCCTGGACAAGGCGCGGCAGTGTGAGATCCACATGCATCCTCAGCCGCCTCGTCGCTGCTGTGGCTCCTGGCTCTCCAAGTTCCCCAGTAGGAGCAAAAGGATTGATGTCATCTCTAGGATCACCTTCCCACTCGTCTTCGCTCTCTTCAATGTAGTGTACTGGAGCACCTACCTCTTTCGCGAAGAGGAAGAAGCACCACCTCAGCCGTAGGCAAGAGGCAACCAGCAGTCCCTTGGACAAGTAAGGGGAAGTGGGCAGACCCATACACATATAGAGGATATAAATTATTTCCTCCATTGTAAGAGGAAATTAGTATTCTTGTATGTGCACGGTTCACATCCCTGCAAACAGTCAGAGGGAAGTGTATAGCCTCTGATAGTAAGGGGAAGCAGCCTGTTAACGCTCATCTGGAAGACTAGATCATGTAGATATCTATCACCATGAATCAATAAGAAGAGTGGTGAACTCTTCATTCATGATATGTTTATCTTTAAGTAATGTAAAAATGGATAAATAGATTGTTAGTGAAGAGCAGAATTAAGAGGATCTGAGTATGAAAATATCTGAAGTTCTTACTGCATAAACATCAGAATCAAAAGTTTATATACAAATACATGTTGCATATCTTTTGTTAAAGCAGTGATACCATGTCTTTTAACCTCCCAAGTGCAGTGAAATGTTTTTCAGCAATTGATATTACTTGAGGAGTTTCTAGAAGTGTACATGGGTATATATAGTAAAAAATGAACATATGGAAAGGAAAATTTGGAAACATTTTTGGCATGATACAGCAAATTATGAAATTGAATTGAGCATCATAACAAGGAACCTCATTCACTAAACCATGCTTTATGGTTCCTTAAGATATTACCCAGTGGGACATGCAACTGTAAATTAAGAAATGCAATACTGTACATCAAAAATGCAGCTTTATATTAGAAAGTGCAAAATTGTAGACTAACATATTGTCATAAATTATAAATGCAGACAAAGATACAAGACAGGGATGCATTAAGACATGTTAAAGTGTGCTTTGTGACTTGCAGCTGTATTTTGTGGAAGGTTTGAGTAATTCTAGATTATAACCTGTACTTTAAGATATGAAATATTGTATACCAAGACATGTACCCATGCTTAAAGACAGCCATCATTGTAGACAAAAACATCCAGTAATATTTTAAGACATGCAACTGTTTGCAGAGACATTCAACATAGAATAGTAACACATTCAGCACTTTACACTTACACTCTGATGATTCTTATCAAGGGATGATTTGACATGATACACTGAACACACAAGCCTATTAGAAATTATCTGATATCTTACTGGGTTCAAGAATGTCACTAAAGATTATTTTATTGATTAAAAGTTTTAGAGTTTCCTTAATTGGTGAACCATATCACCCAGGTCACCATTTTCTTTTAGTGCATATAATGGTGATTTAGTTCACTTTGTTTCTTATGATGCACAATATAATAGTTGCCAAGAGTTTGGTAAATGGAATGTGTGTTTTTGGTGCACAGACTGTTATAACAGAAACAGTAATAAGAGATAGGAATGAAATATGGAAAGAAATAATTGCTTAGGAGTACAGGGGGTCCTTACTTAATGACAAGGTTATGTTCTAAGCAATCTGTCCTTACACCAGAATGTTGTTGTATGAGTAATTGAAGCCCACATTATAAAGGGGCTACGTCCCAGACCAAAAATTTCCCGTCTAATTCTCATGAATGTACTAAACTCAAAATAGCTTGCCATCATTATACCACACTCTGTCATGATGTAAATCATACTTTCAGATTTAGTAACTGTTGCCATTTTACTAGTAAACTGCACAATGTGTACACATATACTTGAGCAAACAGCAATCTCAAGTATCTGTTGACCCAAGATTTTGGGTAGAATATCCTTCATTTATCATACATCTCATATAACATTCAACTTTAGTTGTTCAGATGCCTAAGAATGCTAAAGTAATTGAGAGAAATTTGTTTACTAAACAAATGATAAAACTTAGACATAACAAAAAATAACCATATACAGTTGTAAGCATACATTATTTGAAAAATTTATATACAGTTTGTTTTGGACCCATATCCAGGATTCACCATAGGGAATGATGAGTGTCATTCAGCAAAACTCACTATTTATTGCAGTCACAGATGTATAGATCTGTATTACCTGTATGAATGAAACAGTAACCATATCTCACCTGTATCATGGTGAAAATACAATATCTTCAACAGCATGGGGAGGCCTGGTTGGTAAACAAAATGTTACATCTCCTGGTGGTCCTGCTGTTGCCAGGTCATCATCCAAAACCTCAAAAGTTTTATCATAGAGACTGGGATGCCAATTTTATCACAATGTGACTTATGCAAGAAAAAAAGATAATGCAGGTATTGGACCAAAGTTGAAATACAGATGTATTTTAGCAGAACTTACTGTTTGTAAAACACATATGTACTTAAGCAGAACTTACTGTTTGTAAAATACAGATGTATTTAAGCAGAACTTACTGTTTGTAAAATACAGATGTATTTTGGCAGAACTTACTGTTTGTGGAGCTGTGTGCCACCTTCACTTCCCACCAAGGAACACTGTTTCCTCTCTGTCTGTGGGCTTGTTTTTCTTGAAGTACAGCTCTCTATCATTAACTCAGATAACCAATGTTTCAATAACATTACAGCAACATTACCAATAAGCTTTCAAAGATAAATGTTGTCTATAATTGGTCAACACTGCCTTAACCACTTCACTCACCACATAACTCATATGTATAATGGTACATATAAACTGGCATCAGTCATCACACACATACCCAATTTCTTTGGTATGAAGTGCACCACCTTCACTTCCCACTAAGGAACACTGCTTCCCCATAGGAAAGCTGCTTCCTGTTGTTTTCCTGAAGTATATTTCACCATTGATAACTGAAATAAGTTATGATTTTTACTGAGAATGCTGATGATGCTGGATTGAGGAAGATAGGTTGGTGGAGTGGGATGGAGGTGGAGTGAATGGTTTATTAAGACTTCCAAATTAAGTTTATCCATTTTAGTATGCAATATTTGTTTGTTGGTGTTAGCCATTATGTTACCTATTTCAATATTTTCAAGTTATGGCACAGTAGGAATATAAAATTTTGATGTTCCTTACAAGGTGACCATCACTGGCTGTAATACAATAAGAATCTAATGTTACTTTGATTTCATTGTAAAAAGCATTACAATATATTTTGATAATTTTGTTATTGACTTAAATATTCAAAAAATGTGATTCTATCTCTCTAAATCTGTCATTATTGCAAAAACTTAGTATCGTTTTACAGGTTTCTATCCTCAGTCTCAGATGTCTCTGTTGCAAAACTTCACTCTGTGAGGTGTCATCCTGTGAGGACCCCTTGCATACACGCAAGGCAATCATTGTTGGTATGTAAATGTATTTACTTATGATTACCCAAAGACTTCTTTATATGAAAAACTCCCAGTGTTACCTACAGCATCTTTCTATGGGTCCCTTCAGCCCAAGGCTGCACTGCTTCCACTACCAGAAAAATTTGAATGCCTTTAGACTGAGAGTTTCTTTGATGAGACTGTCCTCTCAATGGTACAGCCTAACCAATGACTTTTCACTCACACTATAACCTCTTTCAGATGGAGTCTGGTAACACCTTAGTATATGTATCTATCTATCTATCTATCTATATCTCTGATGCCTGTTCCAACTGGAACTCCCTCAAGGGGGTGGCCACAGTAATAGAGTCCCCATAACTAGTGGACTCCAGTGCCGCTACTTAACCTATAATGCCTCACCCTTAACAGGCCACTGGCAGAGGGCAACTCTAGTGCAGTATTTGCATAGGTTCCTATCTCATATTCCTACTGACTGTTGTGACCTAATGTATCTACCTAATGCTTCTGCCTACTTCTACCAAATGTTTCTACCTAATGCTCCTGTCTAAGTGTTGCCTCCCGTTACTCCCATCATTTTGCCAAAAGGCAGGGCTAGCACATAGTGCTCACCACAGGGAAAATCTAGAGTTAAAAAGAATGAGTTGTGAGCTGTGTGAGTTAAGTGTTGTTCTGTGTTATGTGTGTGTAACAAGGAGAGATTGTCTATCTGTAGACAGAAAGTCAGGAGTCTACATGTGGGTGAGGCAGAAAGGAAAGTTAGCTACCTAGCTCAGAGGAGTGCAGCTTGACAACCACTGAAGTGCTGGCTCACTACACAACTGTCATTTACCTTCCCAATACCCAGGTGGGTAGTACTGGTAACATACCTCCCTGGTCATTGGCTGCCTACCAACTACAACCTACACCTCAGTGTGTGTGTATGTGTGTATATATATATATATACACGCTGGTGGCTGATTCATGTGAGAAACTGCAGAAGCTGGTGACTGAGTTTGGTAGAGTGTGTGGAAGAAGAAAGTTAAGAGTAAATGTGAATAAGAGCAAGGTTATTAGGTACAGTAGGGTTGAGGGTCAAGTCAGTTGGGAGGTGAGTTTGAATGGAGAAAAACTGGAGGAAGTGAAGTGTTTTAGATATCTGGGAGTGGATCTGGCAGCAGATGGAACCATGGAAGCGGAAGTGGATCATAGGGTTGGGGAGGGGGCGAAAATTCTGGGGGCCTTGAAGAATGTGTGGAAGTCGAGAACATTATCTCGGAAAGCAAAAATGGGTATGTTTGAAGGAATAGTGGTTCCAACAATGTTGTATGGTTGCGAGGCGTGGGCTATGGATAGAGTTGTGCGCAGGAGGATGGATGTGCTGGAAATGAGATGTTTGAGGACAATGTGTGGTGTGAGGTGGTTTGATCGAGTGAGTAACGTAAGGGTAAGAGAGATGTGTGGAAATAAAAAGAGCGTGGTTGAGAGAGCAGAAGAGGGTGTTTTGAAGTGGTTTAGGCACATGGAGAGAATGAGTGAGGAAAGATTGACCAAGAGGATATATGTGTCGGAGGTGGAGGGAACGAGGAGAAGAGGGAGACCAAATTGGAGGTGGAAAGATGGAGTGAAAAAGATTTTGTGTGATCGGGGCCTGAACATGCAGGAGGGTGAAAGGAGGGCAAGGAATAGAGTGAATTGGAGCGATGTGGTATACCGGGGTTGACGTGCTGTCAGTGGATTGAATCAAGGCATGTGAAGCGTCTGGGGTGAACCATGGAAAGCTGTGTAGGTATGTATATTTGCATGTGTGGACATATGTATATACATGTGTATGGGGGGGAGTTGGGCCATTTCTTTCGTCTGTTTCCTTGCGCTACCTCGCAAACGCGGGAGACAGCGACAAAGTATAATAAAATAATGATAATATATATATATATATAAATATATATATTTTTTTTTTTTTTTTCATACTTTATATATATATATATATATATATATATATATATATATATATATATATATATATATATATATATATATATACATATAACAAGTAGTGGTGATGTGAGGAGGAGATGGAGTGAGTATTTTGAAGGTTTGTTAAATGTGTTTGATGATAGAGGGGAAGATATAGGGTGTTTTGGTCGAGGTGGTGTGCAAAGTGAAAGGGTGAGGGAGAATGATTTGGTAAACAAAGAAGAGGTAGTAAAAGCTTTGCGGAAGATGAAAGCCGGCAAGGCAGCGGGTTTGGATGGTATTGCAGTGGAATTTATTAAAATAGGGGGTGACTGTATTGTAAACTGGTCGGTATGGTTACTTTATGTATGTATGACTCATGGTGAGGTGCCTGAGGATTGGCGGAGTGCTTGCATAGTGCCATTGTACAAAGGCAAAGGGGATAAAGATGAGTGCTCACATTACAGAGGTATAAGTTTGTTGAGTATTCCTGGGAAATTATATGGGAGGGTATTGATTGAGAGGGTGAAGGCATGTACAGAGCATCAGATTGGGGAAGAGCAGTGTGGTTCCAGAAGTGGTAGAGGATGTGTGGATCAGGTGTTTGCTTTGAAGAATGTATGTGAGAAATACTTAGAAAAGCAAATGGATTTGTATGTAACATCTATGGATCTGGAGAAGGCATATGATAGGGTTGATAGAGATGATCTGTGGAAGGCATTAAGAATATATGGTGTGGTGGGCAAGTTGTTAGAAGCAGTGAAAAGTTTTTATCGAGGATGTAAGGCATGTGTATGAGTAGGAAGAGAGGAAAGTGATTGGTTCTCAGTGAATGTAGGTTTGCAGCAGGGGTGTGTGATGTCTCCATGGTTGTTTAATTTGTTTATGGATGAGGTTGTTAGGGGGTGAGTGCAAGAGTTTTGGAAAGAGGGGCAAGTATGCAGTCTGTTGTGGATGAGAGAGCTTGGGAAGTGAGTCAGTTGTTGTTTGCTGATGATACAGCGCTGGTGGCTGATTTGTGTGAGAAACTGCAGAAGCTGGTGACTGAATTTGGTAGAGTGTGTGAAAGAAGAAAGGTGAGAGTAAATGTGAATAAGAGCAAGGTTATTAGGTGCAGTAGGGTTGAGGGACAAGTCAGTTTGGAGGTAAGTTTGAATGGAGAAAAACTGGAGGAAGTGAAGTGTTTTAGATATCTGGGAGTGGATTTGGCAGCGGATGGAAACATAGAAGCAGAAGTGAATCATAGGTTAAGGCAGGGGTGAAAGTTCTGGGAGTGTTGAAGAACGTGTGGAAGTCGAGAACATTATCTTGGAAAGCAAAATTGGGTATGTTTGAAGGAATAGTGGTTCCAACAATGTAATATGGTTGCGAGGCGTGGGCTATAGAGAGAGTTGTGCGGAGGAGGGGGGATGTGCTGCAAATGAGATGTTTAAGGACAATATGTGGTGTGAGGTGGTTTGATCGAGTAAGTAGTAATAGGGTAAGAGAAATGTGTGGTAATAAAAAGAATGAGGTTGAGAGAGCAGAAGAGGGTGTTTTCAAATGGTTTGGTAACATAGAGAGAATGAGTGAGGAATGATTGACCAAGAGGATATATGTGTCTGAGGTGGAGGGAATGAGGAGAAGTGGGAGACCAAATTGGAGGTGGAAAGATGAAGTGAAAAAGATTTTGAGTGATCGGGGCGTGAACATGCAGGAGGGTGAAAGGCGTGCAAGGAATAGAGTGAATTGGAACGATGTGGTATACCAGGGTCGACATGCTGTCAATGGATTGAACCAGGGCATGTGAAGTGTCTGGGGTAAACCATGGAAAGGTCTGTGGGGCCTGGATGTGGAAAGGGAGCTGTGGTTTCAGTGCATTATACATGACAGCTAGAGACTGAGTGTGAACAAATGTGGCCTTTGTTGTTATTTCATGTGTGGCGGGGTGTCATTGGGAATGAATAAAGGCAGACAGTATGAATTATGTATATGTGTATATATGTATATGTCTGTGTGTATATATATGTATACGTTGAGATGTATAGGTATGTATATTTGCGTGTGTGGACGTGTATGTATATACATGTGTATGTGGGTGGGTTGGGCCATTCTTTCATCTGTTTCCTTTCGCTACCTCGCTAACACAGGAGAGAGCAACAAAGCAAAATAAAGGAAAAAAAATGTTTATATGTATTTGTATGTATATAAACATATACATATATATAACATATATATACCATATACATATATATTTGCTGGGTTCAGTGTCACTAAAGATGGCCAACAATTTTATTCTGAAAAAGTCGTATCGTTTAAGACAAAAGACTTTGGATCTGTATTAATGCTGTAATTCTTTGACGTTACATGAAATTGGTGTCAGCCATGTAACCTGCAGCTAGGGGAAGATTAACTGTTCAGAATAGGTGTAGGTATATTGATTGCTTTTGACCAAGATTGTAAGACTATTTTCCTTTACTAAAGTTTAGGAAAATTGTTACAAATATATTTGAAACCTTTGAGCGACTTAGCTGACGCTCTATCATATGTATTGAATTACGTGACAAATACACTGTCAATTGTGGTATAGATTACGTTTAATTCTATAACTATTGACGAACATACGACAGGCTAGGGTAACTGGTTGGCGGGCGGAAGATGTAAGTTTTGTTTCGCTTGGCATGTTGGTGAACTGTCTATCCTCTTTGGAACATAAAATACACACACACGCGTTAAATCGTTGCTGAATATTATTGTTTTTAATACGGTTTTAAGACAGTATATACACATTACGGTACAAAAAAGAACCATCGTTTACGTTAGAAATCGGAGGTAACGAGGCCATCTGACTTTCCTACCTGAACGCAGTTGTCATTGGATTGTTGACTAGGCGTCATATTCAGTAGATTATTTGATCTACGATAGATTGCAGAAACAAATATGTATTTAGGTGTTGAGTAAAACGTAAGGTGTACGAGAGAGCTCTTAAGATCCTGAATATACTTTCAGTTAACGCTACCTCGCTAACGCGGGAAATGGCGAATAACGCTACCTCGCTAACGCGGGAAATGGCAAATATAGGGGAGAAAGAATACTTCCCACGTATTCCCTGCGTGTCGTAGAAGGCGACTAAAAGGGAAGGGAGCGGGGGGCTGGAAATCCTCCCCTCTCATTTTTTTATTTTAATTTTCCAAAAGAAGGAACAGAGAAGGGGGCCAGGTGAGGGTATTCCCTCAAAGGCCCAGTCCTCTGTTCTTAACGCTACCTCGCTATCGCGGGAAATGGCGAATAGTATGAAAAAAAAAAAAAAAAAAAAAAAAAAAAAAAAATACATATATATATACATATATATAACATATAAACATATACATACATATACATAAACATACACATGTATATATTCATACTTGCTTGCCTTCATCCATTCCTGACACCACCATGCCCCACAGCAAACAACATTGCCACCCCCTGCTTCGGCTAGGTAGCACCAGGAAAGCAAACAGGAAGGGCCACACTCAGTCTCTATCTGTCATATGTAATGTAGAGAAACCACAACTCCCTATCCACATCCAGACCCCACAGACTTTCCTCTCTCCCTCTTGCATGTTTAGGCCCTGATCACACAAAATCTTTTTCACTCCATCCTTCCACCTCCAATTTGGTCTCTCACTTCTTGTTTCCTCCACCTCTGACACATAATCCTCTTTGGGGATGAGAGGGCCTGGGAAGTGAGTCAGTTGTTGTTCACTGATGATACAGCTCTGGTAGCTGCAGAAGTTGGTGACAGAGTTTGGAAAAGTGTGTGAAAGGAGAAAGTTGAGAGTAAATGTGAATTAGAGCAAGGTAATTAGGTTCAGTAGGGTTGAGGGACAAAGTTATTGGGATGTAAGTTTGAATGAAGAAAAATTGGAGGAAGTGAAGCATTTTAGATATCTGGGAGTGGACTCAGCAGCAAATGGAACCATAGATGTGGAAGTGATTCACAGGGTGAGGGAGGGGGTGAAAGTTCTGGGAGCAATGAGGAATGTGTGGAAGGAGAGAACATTATCTCAGAGAGCAAAAGTGGGTATGTTTGAAGGAATGGTAGTTCCAACAATATTATATGGATGCAAGTCATTGGCTGTACAGAGAAGGGTGGATGTGTTGGAAATGAAATCTTTGAGGACAATATGTGGTGCAAGGTGGTTTGATCGAGTAAGTAATGAAAGGGTTAGAGAGATTGTGGAAATAAAAAGAGTGTGGTTGAGAAAGCAGAAGAGGGTGTGCTGAAATGGTCTATATGGAGAGATTGAGTGAGGAAAGATTGACAAAGAGGATATATATGTCAGAAGTGGAGAGAACAAGGAGAAACGGGAGACCAAATTGGAGGCGGAAGGATGGAGTGAAAAAGATTTTGAGTGATTGGGGCCTGAACACACAGGAGGGTGAGAGGCATGCAAGGAATAGAATGAATTAGAACGATATGGTATACTGGGGTCGACGTGCTGTCTGTTGACTGAACCAGGGCATGTGAAGCATCTGGGATAAGCCATGGAAAGGTCTATGACACCTATATGAATAGGGAGCTGTAGTTTTAGTGCATTACACATGACAGCTAGAGACTGAGTGTGAACAAATGTGGCCTTTAGTCTGTTTTTCTTGCCCTACTTTGCTGAAGTGGGGGGTAGTGATGCTGTTTCCTGTGGGACGGGGTAGCAACAGGAATGGATAAAGGCAAGGACGTATGAATGTGTATGTGTGTATATATGTGTATATCTGTGTATGTGTATGTATGTATATATTGATATGTATATGTATGTATATGTGGGTATATGGGAGTTTATGTATATATGTACGTGTATATGGGTGGATGGGCCATTCTTTGTCTGTTTCCGTGTGCTACTTCACTGACACAGGGTACAACAATTATGTATAATAGATATAAAAGAATGTATTATATAATTTTATTATTATTGTTACACTTGATCACCATTTCCCACGTCAGTGAGGTAGCACCAGGAAACAGTCCATAGGAAAATGAAACATAAGTTCCCAAATGCACTTCCATGTAATGATCACATCATCAAAGGAGTTACAGGAATGAGATATAGAACAGTCAGTTAATATACAAGAAAGAAATATTGCTAAGACTCCATTGGTATACAAGCGTCAGCAGATGGTTGTGTTCATGTTGGTACATTTAGGTTTGGCAACTTGCCTGTCATAAATCTTAATAATGTGGGCAAGAAAGGGAACTGTTTACAAATTTTGCCTACAATAAAATTATCCAATTTATATAGATCTTTGTGTATTTGATAATAGAAGATTCGATATTTCTCATGGTAAAGGAATTACAGTTAATAAATAAATTGGCACTACTCCAGTCAATACAATGGTCATCATTCTTAACATGATTTAACAAGGCATTTTACTATATTTATGCTGCTTTTATCTAACACAAAGATCCTTACCAGTCTGCCCAACATAAAACATATCACAGTTTATACAGAGTATTCTGTAAACATAGCCCGCATTTTTTTCTCTTGTAGATTCCTGATGATGCCTCTGAGAAGGTGAAAGCTTGATTGAAATGAATTGATAACTATGGACAAATGGTGATTCAGCACCCCTGAGAAACTTAGAGAACATAAGAAAGAATATTATTAACCATAAATATGCTGTCGTATTCAATTCTGCTTACGCCAATATATATCATATCATTATCATATTTTATTATACTTAACCGCCGTCTCCTGTGTTTGTGAGGTAGCACAAGGAAACAGACAAGGAATGGCCCATCTCACCCACATACACATGTATATACATAAATGTCCTCACATGCATATATACATTTCAATGTATACATACATATACATACACAGACATATACATATGTACACATGTACATATCCATGCTTGCTGCCTTCGTCCATTCCCGTCACCACCCGCCACACACGAAATAGCAATTCCCCTTTCTTTTTTTCATACGAGTTTGCTATTTCCTGCATTAGTGAGGTAGCATTAAGAACAGAGGACTGAGCCTTACAGGGAATATCCTCACTTGGCCCCCTTCTTTGCTCTTTCTTTTGGAAAATTAAAAAACGGTAGTGGAGGATATCCAGCCCCCACTCCCTCCCCATTTAGTTGCCCTCTATGACATGCAGGAAATACATGGAAAGTATTCTTTCTCCCCTATCCCCAGGGACAATATATATCTATCTATTTTGCTTTGTCGCTGTCTCCTGCGTTTGCGAGGTAGCGCAAGAAAACAGACGAAAGAAATGGCCCAACCCACCCCCATACACATTGTATACACACACACACACACGTCCACACCCGCAAATATACATACCTATACATCTCAATGTACACATATATATACATACACAGACACATACATATATACCCATGCACACAATTCACACTGTCTGCCCCCATTCACTCCCATCGCCACCTCGCCACACATGGAATACCATCCCCCTCCCCCCTCATGTGTGCAAGGTAGCACTAGGAAAAGACAACAAAGGCCCCATTCATTCACACTCAGTCTCTAGCTGCCACGCAATAATGCCCGAAACCACAGCTCCCTTTCCACCTCCAGGCCCCTCACAACTTTCCATGGTTTATCCCAGACGCTTCACATGCCCTGATTCAATCCACTGACAGCACGTCAACCCCGGTATACCACATCAATCCAACTCGCTCTATTCCTTGCCCTCCTTTCACCCTCCTGCATGTTCAGGCCCCGATCACACAAAATCTTTTTCACTCCATCTTTCCACCTCCAATTTGGTCTCCCACTTCTCCTCGTTCCCTTCACCTCCGACACATACATCCTCTTGGTCAATCTTTCCTCACTCATTCTCTCCATGTGCCCAAACCATTTCAAAACACCCTCTTCTGCTCTCTCAACCACGCTCTTTTTATTTCCACACATCTCTCTTACCCTTACGTTACTTACTCGATCAAACCACCTCACACCACACATTGTCCTCAAACATTTCATTTCCAGCACATCCACCCTCCTGCGCACAACTCTATCCACAGCCCATGCCTCGCAACCATACAACATTGTTGGAACCACTATTCCTTCAAACATACCCATTTTTGCTTTCCGAGATAATGTTCTCGACTTCCACACATTCTTCAAGGCTCCCAGGATTTTCGCCCCCTCCCCCACCCTATGATCCACTTCCGCTTCCATGGTTCCATCCGCTGCCAGATCCACTCCCAGATATCTAAAACACTTTACTTCCTCCAGTTTTTCTCCATTCAAACTTACCTCCCAATTGACTTGACCCTCAACCCTACTGTACCTAAAAACCTTGCTCTTATTCACATTTACTCTTAACTTTCTTCTTTCACACACTTTACCAAACTCAGTCACCAGCTTCTGCAGTTTCTCACATGAATCAGCCACCAGCGCTGTATCATCAGTGAACAACAACTGACTCACTTCCCAAGCTCTCTCATCCCCAACAGACTTCATACTTGTCCCTCTTTCCAAAACTCTTGCATTTATCTCCCTAACAACCCCATCCATAAACAAATTAAACAACCATGGAGACATCACACACCCCTGCCACAAACCTACATTCACTGAGAACTAATCACTTTCCTCTCTTCCTACACGTACACATGCCTTACATCCTTGATAAAAACTTTTCACTGCTTCTAACAACTTGCCTCCCCCTTGCCTCTTAATACCTTCCACAGAGCATCTCTATCAACTCTATCATATGCCTTCTCCAGATCCATATATATATATATATATATATATATATATATATATATATATATATATATATATATATATATATATATATATATATATTATCCCTTGGGATAGGGGTGAAAGAATACTTCCCACGTATTCCCTGCGTGTCGTAGAAGGTGACTAAAAGGGGAGGGAGCGGGGGGCTGGAAATCCTCCCCTCTCGCTTTTTTTTTTTAATTTTCCAAAAGAAGGAACAGAGAAGGGGGCCAGGTGAGGATATTCCCTCAAAGGTCCAGTCCTCTGTTCTTAACGCTACCTCGTTAACGCGGGAAATGGCGAATAGTGAGTTTGAATGGAGAAAAACTGGAGGAAGTGGAGTGTTTTGGATATCTGGGAGTGGATCTGGCAGCGGATGGAAACATGGAAGCGGAAGTGGATCATAGGGTGGGGGAGGGGGCGAAAATTCTGGGAGCCTTGAAGAATGTGTGGAAGTCAAGAACATTATCTCGGAAAGCAAAAATGGGTATGTTTGAAGGAATAGTGGTTCCAACAATGTTGTATGGTTGCGAGGCGTGGACTATGGATAAAGTTGTGCGCAGGAGGATGGATGTGCTGGAAATGAGATGTTTGAGGACAATGTGTGGTGTGAGGTGGTTTGATCGAGTAAGTAACGTAAGGGTAAGAGAGGTGTGTGGAAATAAAAAGAGCGTGGTTGAGAGAGCAGAAGAGGGTGTTTTGAAATGGTTTGGTCACATGGAGAGAATGAGTGAGGAAAGATTGACCAAGAGGATATATGTGTCGGAGGTGGAGGGAACGAGGAGAAGAGGGAGACCAAATTGGAGGTGGAAAGATGGAGTGAAAAAGATTTTGTGTGATCGGGGCCTGAACATGCAGGAGGGTGAAAGGAGGGCAAGGAATAGAGTGAATTGGAGCGATGTGGTATACCGGGGTTGACGTGCTGTCAGTGGATTGAATCAAAGCATGTGAAGCGTCTGGGGTAAACCATGGAAAGCTGTGCAGGTATGTATATTTGCGTGTGTGGACGTATGTATATACATGTGTATGGGGGTGGGTTGGGCCATTTCTTTCATCTGTTTCCTTGCGCTACCTCGCAAACGCGGGAGACAGAAAAAAAAAATATATATATATATATATCTTTTTCTTTCATACTATTCGCCATTTCCCGCGTTAGCAAGGTAGCGTTAAGAACAGAGGACTGGGCCTCTGAGGGAATATCCTCACCTGGCCTCGTTCTCTGTTCCTTCTTTTGGAAAATCAAAAAAAAATGAGAGGGGAGGATTTCCAGCCCCCCGCTCCCTCCCCTTTTAGTCGCCTTCTACGACACGCAGGGAATACGTGGGAAGTATTCTTTCTCCCCTATCCCCAGGGATAGATATATATATATATATATATATATATATATATATATATATATATATATATATATATATGTATATATATATATATATATATATATATATATATATATATATATATTCTTTCCTTTTTCTTTCTTTTAAACTATTCGCCATTTCCCGCGTTAGCGAGGTAGCGTTAAGAACAGAGGACTGGGCCTTTCTTGGAATATCCTCACCTGGCCCACTCTGTTCCTTCTTTTGGAAAATTAAAAAGAAGAAAAAAAAATGAGAGGGGAGGATTTCCAGCCCCCCACTCCCTCCCCTTTTAGTCGCCTTCTACGACACGTAGGGAATACGTGGGAAGTATTCTTAATCCCCTATCCCCAGGGATATATATATATATATATATATATATATATATATATATATATATATATATATATATATATATATATATATATGTATGTATTTTTTTTTTTATCATTATACTTTGTTGCTGTCTCCTGCTTTAGCGAGGTAGCACAAGGAAACAGATGAAAGAATGGCCCAACCCACCCACATACACATCTATATACATACACGTCTACACACGCACATATACATACTTATACATTTCAACGTATATACATACACAGACATATACATATATACACATGTATATAATTCATACTTGCTGCCTTTATTCATTCCTGTCGCCACTTCAGCACACGAGATGACAACCCCCCCTCCCCCCAGCACGCGCACAAGGTAGCGCTAGGAAAAGACAACAAAGGCCACAATCGATCACACTCAGTCCCTAGCTGTCATGTAATGCACCGAAACCACAGCTCCCTTTCCACATCTAGGCCCCACAAAACTTTTCATGGTTTACCCCAGATGCTTCACATGACCTGGATCAATTCAATTGACAGCACATTGAGCTCAGTATACCACATCATTCCAATTCACTCTATTCCATGCATGCCTTTCACCCTACTGTATGTATATATGCACACAGCTGACAGATTTTAAAGGATTCCTACTGCTCAAAGTTACACTGCTAGTGAAATAGTTACCACAAGGCTGTATCTCTGGGAGTGCAGTGTCATCAAAGAAGTTATCAGCCCAAAATAATCTGCATTTCTCTGCTACTGGATCTAGTGCAGCTTTGGGCTGCAAGAGTATTTAGAATGGCCCCAGGTAACACCAGAACTCTTTCATACAAATTTCTCCTTGGGTAATCATGAATAAATGAATGAGTGTATATATATATATATATATATATATATATATATATATATATATATATATATATATATATATATATATATATACACACAAATGGATTACAGTGCTTGAACATTTTTAAATGAAAATATGTGCTTTGAAACTGAAATGTAATTACAGCACACAGAAATTTAGAAAAGTTTTATTAGAAGTGTCTATTACAAAATGATTATGATAAAAACATATCTGCTATGCTGTTTGCACGTCATGTATTAATGTCTTGGAAAGGTATCGCCTTGCAAGAGTCTGCTTGAAGCAGAAAAACAGGGATGCTTCTCAAACACATGCCAGTAAAATCTGTTGTAAATAATGTTTTAGAAAGTTGTTTTTAAGATATAGCAGGAAATATCTACTTGAATGGATTATGGATTTAAAATAAGGATGCAGTAGGAGTAATTAAAATTATCTGGTGCTGCTAAAGTCCAGGTGATTGTGAGTGTGAATGATAGTGAAGTGTGGCACTTTTCAAATCTTGAGGAAAAACCAGAGAAACATTAACTTTCATATCAACTTTGCATTGAAAGACTCACCAAGAAAATATCTGTGCATGAGGTGTTATACACTTGTTGTCTACATTCCAGTCCGGAGTGGGAGTGGGCAAGTCATGTGTAAACACAATATTCTCTGAGCTTTTAGTACACAGGGACATTATTGTCAACTACAGCTAAGGAAAACTTATCTCCCTGCCCTAGGTATTTATAGATATCTGTGAATGATTTGAATATATATATATATATATATATATATATATATATATATATATATATATATATATATATATATGCAGGTGTGTATGTGAGTGTATGCATATATGTATGTTTGTACACAGTATGTGAAAAAAAAATTTTGTTTGCTATTTTGTGCACTGCTACCAACATGTGGAGAGAACTTTCATTTTGTATGACACCAAGTAATCATGCATAACAAGCTTTGGTTCCAAACTAAGAATCATGTATCCTCTGGACATCTAAGCTGAATCTCTGCTGGATACTAAATCTTGCGGAAAATAATAGTGCATTAAAAAGATATTAAATTTGATACATTCATAGTACAGTAGTGTGTGACTTAGGGTGGATATCAGCTTGGATGACCTGACAAAGCAATGCTTTTTTAAAGCAACTGTGAACACATAATTGTATCACAAGATAAGGCAAAAATTGAAACCGCTCTATTATCAAAAACATTTTAACCATCACATACTTCTCCACCTTATGGATAACAGGCATGCAGCATATTTTTTATTCCTCATGGTAAGCATTTCATGAACCATATTTCATGAGTCAAAGACCTGATCTCTTCCATCTGTAGCATAGCTTTTTCTAATTTTTATTTAATGTCAAATGTTCTCAGTAAAATTTCAGGTAGATGAATTTTTGAGTCTTTGTTATCATACACTTTATCAGAAAAACAATATGATATATTATTTTTGTCTTGATTAGTGATCATAAACTTTCTCTTCATATCTCTGTTGAGTCATTTCAGTTGAAGAAGTATGAGTATGTACATGCTTTAAATTGATATTATACATGACACCGAGACATTGGATGTATGCAAATGAGGACATTGTTTGTTTGTTCCTGATGCCACCTTGCTAAGGCAGGAAAGGAATTTAGGTTAAAAAAAGATTTATTATCCTCAAAATGATTATTATTATTATTATTATTATTATTATTATTATTATTATTATTATTATTATTATTATTATTACTTGTTATATATCACAACATCACCCTGCGTCACAATATCACAAGAAGGTTGTGCTACACAATCCATCAAACATACAATATACGCTTAATACTCATGCTAAACATTGATTCATATACATTGTGTTATAGGAGATATAAAGTAGACTTTAATTGTATGATGAGAACACATACAGTGGACCTTTAATGTATAGACACAAGCTTATGATAAACTCTTCATCTCTCCTCATATCATTGTTGTTCAACTGTACCTCACATGGATCCTACAATAGCCAAGCTGTTTTGTACCATATTGATTATATTAGCTTCAGTCTTGTCATAAGTCCTCTTGATGATAGTTATTCAGTGAATGCAAATTACCAGGAATATTTTTTGTAAAGAATATCTTATATGGTGTCCATATTCTCTAGTATGTCCTGGAGGTTTCCTACCGAACCATTGTTAAGTATCAAATAATTATCATAGAAGCATTTTCAGTAAGCCTCCTAATGTTCTTTGGTCTTTGTGAGTGGTTTTGTTTTAGAGAAGTACTCAAGTGACATACTCATGATGGACTCAAGGTTTGTCATTAACACTTGGGGAATCCAAATAAATTTATGGTCAGTACATCTTCATGTGGAAGGATGAGATTGTTTTGATGTAGATTTGGTTCTGTGCAATATTCATAGCTTGGGTAACCAATAGAATAGTACGGGGAGATCAAGATATCATTTTGAAGGTTTATGTAGAAGTCTAACCTCCAGTAAAGGCCATATATGAGGATAGGAGAAGAAAGATGAGAAAAAAAAGCCCTTCTGCCCCGACTAATCTGACGAATCATGAGTATGTGTTGAGAATTCCCTAGAATATGCCATGTAGCTATTTTAGCTGTAAAGAGAGTGAGTAGTTGTACTTTCAGCTATGCTGATCTGAATTCTTATATCTGAGGCTCTTGCTTCCCATGTCTGACAGGAAGGAACGTACAAATACAGTAATGGGTATTGTGTGGTGTGTTTATACATACGTGATACCATACTGAATACTATGCCTATGTTCTAGGGTATACTAGTATTATATGTGTATACCAAATATATATTATTCAAGCTGTGGTTTCATCCCTTGTTATGGTGCACATATCAGGTACCACATCAGGGCAAAGCACAGATACTGCACAATCATTACAACTAACCATTTGCTTGGAGTTTTCCGACTGTCACTTCTATTGTACTTTTGTGTTCTGCTGTGGAGACTTCAGCTAGCTTTTTTGGAATTGTCTGCACACTGCAATTGGCTCATTTTCATCTTTGAGTGTGTCTGTTGCTGTGGATGTGGGTGTATTTTGGACCAGGAAATGCTGAATCTTACTTGTTTCGCGCTGAGATTATTTATCACAGGTTATTTTGCTGCAACTTTAATTCAACTAAACTTGTTTACTCAGCTGTTTCAGATTCCTGTAACTGAGAATCATATTGATGTCAACAATGAATATAGAATGTTTATATGTTTTTGTATTCTTGCCAGAGTTCTGATGGGAAGAAAAGAACTTTATTCTGTATGTGCACATGTGAACTGAATGACATTATATATATATATATATATATATATATATATATATATATATATATATATATATATATATATATATATATATATATAAACTTAGATATGTTAGTTTGTCAAGTGTGTTTGTGTGAGTGGGATTTGAAAAACAGATGATTTCATAGAGAGAATCTTTAATTAGATGAAAATATTCATGGTAGTTAATGTAGTCATGCACATATTTTTTGTCTTAGAGTAAGTACCCATTTTCCTTCCTTTCTTACCCCCATAAACAAGAACAGGGTTTAGGACCTTTAAAAAAGTACCATTAATGGTTTGTTTCCGACCACAATAGGAAGTTGCTGGTCCTGCCCATCACTGTAGTGTGTATATTAGTTGTACTCAAAGCTAAAAGTACTCAAGTACCCTAAGATGTTAGGTTAAATATCTGTTGCATATTTACAATGATCATATTTTGATGCATGCAGGCAACTCTACAAAATAGTAAATTTATTTGGAAAAAAAAGGTCACTTGAAAACTTCAAATATACCTTTTATGGTCTTGAAGTGATTTTTAGAAGTGTACCGAGCTCCTTTGGTGACAATAAGTCTCGAATTCCAGGAGTTAAAGAAGAATTTGTGACCTGTTGAGCCTTAGCCTGAGTCTCGGACCAAAATCATAATGTGTTCCCATTCCGTTGTCGAGTTGTAGCTCTTCGAAAAGGTGGTGTAATGCATACTAGTCATTTAACTTTGACAAGAAATTTTTTATGCATGAAGCTTCAGGAAAAATGCCTTTTCAGATACAATTTTAGAAAAGGGTTACTGAAGTTTTTTTATTATTTCTAAAGCCCAAAATAAAGGACATCACATATAACCAGTTGAATACTTTTAGATAATAATTTCTAATGTGATAAAATCAATATCTTAATTTCTCAAGAGACACAGTTCATAACCCGAGTAACAAAATGTTTGCCTAAGTCCATACAGGTGAATTAGTGAAGATGATCTGACAATTTTACCTCGCCAGCGAAGTGGGAGCAGTCATGGTAGCCTGGCCTCCATCGCCTCTAGTGGGACAAAGCAAGAATTTTTTTATGATATATATATATATATATATATATATATATATATATATATATATATATATATATATATATATATATATATATGTATATATATATTTTGTGTGTATGTATTTGTATTTGTTCATAGACATATATCATTCAGGGTAGTCATGATAAGGGTGCAAGGATCCCATTAGTGGCATTTGGATGGTCCAGTACAGTAGTACGCGCATATATGAGCACGTGACCTGGTTGTAGTAGAGTGCCTGTACAGTCATAGCATGTAAAAGTACATTCTTGCGGTCCCACAACACCTGGCAACCAGGGCGGTCATGGGGCACAGGGCCAGTGGGAAAAGCCAGCTTGATAAGCCACTAGGAGAGCTGACCTGCTAGACCATTTTGACCACTGGAAGGGCCAGCTTGCTGGACCACTCACAGAACCAGCTTGTTGGCCCACAGGAAGATCCAGCTTGATGGGACACAGGTAGAACTAGCTAGATGGGCTGCTGGTAGAGTCAGCTTGGTAGACCAATGGGAAAACCAGTTCAGCAGGCCACTGGGTGAGGGAACTTGATAGGTCAATGGGTAAACCAGCTTGGTGGGCCAGTGGGAGAGGGAACTTGGGGCTTTGAGAGTAATAGGCTTGTACACCAGTGAAAAAGTTATCATAATTAGCTGATAGTAAAAGACAGTCACTCATTAGGAAAGCTAACTCACTGGAGCAGTAAAAGTTCCATCTATGTTCACCAGTGGGAGAACCATCTTACTGGGCTCCACAATAGATCAGTGGAAGTATGGCTATATGCACCAGTGGGATAGCCAGTTCAGTGGGTTCTACTTTTGGCAAGTGAAAGTGCAGCTTAGTGTAACAGTGGAAGAACTATCTTTGTGGGTCTTGCTATAGCCATTGGGAGTACAAGCTTTATGCACAAGTGGGAGAGTACCCATGTAGAATCAGATTGATTGGAAAAAAGGGTTTGTCATTTTTGGTTAAATGGAATTCAATGTACTTCACTTGGGATAAAGTGGCATGTAGACTCTTTGGTTTACTACTGTAAGCTGATCCAAATGTACATTGACGACAAGGGTGTGCAGCTGAACAATCAGATTAACAGCTACAAATGTTAACGTTTTCATCCCACTCGAGAACATTCCTGACACATCTTGTGCTGTACTTGATCAGCCTGGATTCTCCTCTAGAACATTTGTTCGCACCCTGCTCATGCCTTTCCTTCATTTTGTGCAATTTATTTTTCAAATGGCCATTTCTCTTTTAAACCGACATGCACACATACCAACAGAAATAAGAAAGCTGGTTTACGGTGAGAGTTGAGAGAAAAAGCCATAACATTGCACAGTATGGAAGAGAGAAGAGTAAGGGGCAACTTTGTCATAACCCGTTTTCTTAACTATTTAGATGTCAACATTCTTCAAAAGATGGAAAGATAGAGCAACAGAAGCCACAAAAGAAACTTGTTTGAACAGATATAAAGAGTATTAATACAAGTGGATAATTACACACACAGTTCCCTTCTGCCATTTATACTCATACAATTAGCCTTTCTTACAAATACACACACACACACACACACACACACACACACACACACACACACACACACACACACACTTACACACACCCTCTACTTCCATGATCATACACCTCCCATCTCCATGGATCACCCAGCATGGCCACCAACAGTATCCCTCCATATCATGACTGACCACTGAGGCCCACAGTTCCCACCAAGGGTGTGGCCCGTACCGCCCGGGTTTCACTCGTGTTGAGTGGGAGCAGACAAGTTCAAAAATTCGGGTCGCTATTTCATGCACTTCCGCTTGAGAGCCCCCCTTTTACCCCAAGTGCGTGCTTGCCTCCAAGTGCGTGCTTGCCTTCAAGTACGTGCTTTATGTTCCCTAAACACTCTCTTGCGAGTGCTCTCTTGTTTAGCCAAGTCTTCCCTGGTTGAATTTTCTGTTTCTGTGGTTGGGTAGTGCTATGTCACTTCTTCCTCTGCTCTCGCTACTACTTAATTATTGTTTGCTTCACAGTTATTCACTATCAGATTAATTTACTTCAACTTTCACTCTAGACTATAGCCTATTTTTGTCTCAGCTGATAACTATAACTTTTCTTTCAATTATTTTTGCAGTTTTTACAAGATTTTGACTGATATTTCTTAGATATGTCAGTGTTCAGATGCTTTTGTGTTTCACTCTGCTGTTCATTTCAGTTCTACATAAAATAATCCCCAGTTTAAATCATCTAAGTTCTTAAGTACAGTACTTCAGAAAGCTATTATTTTCCTCATGAGTGTAAGACCCTGGCGCAGTAGTGAGCTATAACTAGTAGACAGCCAATCCCTCTTCTTGGAGCATATCATCCCAGCTTCACCTCGCCTTTCCTGTTATCACATCCTGTCCATCCCGACTCGTGACTTGACTTGCCATTCGAGTCAAAGTAACTGAGAGAAAATTTCATGGTAAGAACTTACTTTGTTTCAGTTTTTGTTGATTGTGAAAACTTATTGGCCGGCAAGTTGAATCTTGCATCTCTCCTAAGATTGCCATGCTGAGATACCTACCTGAGAATTAGCAATAAAAGGTTATTAGCATTAAATAAAAAAACTCCTAGATTATTTGCTTTTTTCTTCGTGACTGTGAAGATGACTGTGGTCAAGGCTGCAGAGATCTTGTGATACTTCTAAATAATGATAGAACTAATATAAGGCACGTTTTTACGCATATGCCACGTTTGTTGTACTCACTCACCTTTTTTTTTTATGTGAAAGGTTCAGGCAATTCAAGTTTGTTCATTATATAATCACACAGTTGGTGAATGTCTACAACAATACCCTGATTGTTATAGACAACTCATTTTGACTGGACCAGATCGCTGTTATATTTTTTTAAAAGAACAGGCATATACTCTTATATTGCTGCTGGCTGATAGGAGTGTGCGTGACTTGTGATGCCATATATCCAGTTGCCAATCATCCACACAGCCATCTTCCTCTGTTGCTCAGTAGCCTATCACCTGCACGCTCCTCTTCCTTTGTTCATTTCGGGTAGAGGTGGCATAGTTAAAATGTGTTGAGCTATAACACAGACAAACGTGTCTCAATAAATTACTTGAATTTGATCATTCAGAGTTATTGTTGCCCAATTTTGAGGCATCGTCTTAATAAATAAATCACTGAATACATAGTATTTACTCGGCATCTCTTGAAAAGGCCCCATTTTCTTTACGCTCGTCACGTCTTGTACACGAGACTTCTCACTGCTTTTCATTTCCACAATATTGCATCTTGAGTCTGTCTGTGGCCGCTGTGACCAGTGATGGAAAGTTTTTCAACATGAATAAACAACATTGGCCTTTATGGTCAGTGTGGTGATCAAGAGTGAGCATGAAATATAGTTTTTATATGGTTGATTGAGAATATTTCACCATTTGTGACGGCGGTCTCTGTCTGTGTGTGTGTGTCTAGCCTGTTCCAAACCGTCTTTGTAAATGCACGTAGCCATGAGAATTTTATAAGCATAACAATATTAATTTGGGAAAATGCTATGATCTTATGACAAGTGGGTTGCAGTCGGCAGGTACCTAGTAGTTTTGCCACCTATATTCATCACCTGCTCTTCACTTCCCATCACCGGTGGTGCTATTAGATGAATGATGCCCCCAGATGATTAACTTCATTTCTTTTTAAACTTCCTTTGTCATTTGTTGAATACCTTAGGAGGTTTTAGAAGTCAGGAGTAACATGACCTAGTAATATATGATTTGAAAAAACTTAATTTTTCATGGCTGAGATATTGCTGTTGTTACCCCTATTACTACTCTCCTTAGTTGCTTTGCCCCAGAAATGCTGAATTTTATATCTTTGTCAGTGACTTTAGTTTTCAAGGACATTACTTTCCACATTGCATTGATAGGTGGTTAGAGCCAAAAAGGAACTTGCCGAGTACAGCCACGGTGTCTGCTCTGTGCACAGGAGTTGTGGTGTGTGTGGTACAACTTGTAATGTGAATCAACATTGGAATTCTTAATTCTGTATTTGGATTTATGACTGGTTGTCCATGCAAAATGCTCCCGTGTATAGTTCTTGTACATAAGAAAAAATTTCATTACAATAATTAATTTGAAATGGAGTTTCATTACCCTTTTTTTCATAGTCGAAAAACATTTTTTTTTTACCACTTCTCTGAATCATTATGTCACGAGGTACTTTCAGGAAACCTAAAGTAGAAGATCCTCAGCTCATGATGTCAGCTAATAAGATCAGCTGCATGATGAATCCTGATTTTTATGTGTCCTTGAGTAATATATCGTGAAAAAACATTGCAAATTTTTGCAGTGTTTGATGAACAGGCTCCTGAAGACATTTCTTTAAGCTGATGGTTCTGCATCATTGTCAACGTGATAGGAATACTAACCAGTTGGTCTTACCACCTCATCCTCAGTAGATTTTTATTGCAAACCAGCTCACCAAATGAACTTGTGCTTCATTCTACATTAAGGAATCTCAGTCCCTTACATGGTAGGAGAACTAGCTTGAAATAGATCTGTCTTACTATATGCAGGATTCTTTAAGTTGGAATGCCCGAGATTCTACCTTGACCAGTCTAGTACTGCCACATTGCAAGGATCTCCCTATAGTAGATAAAGAGGAGTTCACAAGAGATGAAATCAGAGTTTACAATACTGCACTTTGAGGCATTAAGATTCAAACGAAGTATTCACTGATGGTGTAGAGTTTGTGATGGTCAGCATTAGGGAGACTGCTGGTGATTCTGCCTCCTGCAGCTTCTGTCCTCATAGCATAGCTTTAGCTGTAGTATCAGCAATTAAGATGCTATCATAATACCCCTTAATTCTCGCATGCTGCTGCGAGCCATGAACAGACTGAACTCTTCACACCTACAGGTGAGCAATGGATGACTAGCTATTGATGTGACAAGTAATTATAAGTAATCAAATCATTTCCTGGTGGTATTGGAATTGCAAGCCTGACTTATATTGACGGCCATTTTATACAACACTATGGTGTGCTTGTGCTTGACAGTGTTTCCAAATCAAACTCACTGATCATCAGATCTACCCAGCAATGGAACAAAAATGTCACCAAACTCGAAGAAATTGATGCTGTAAAAGTTTCCAATTGAAATGAAAATATAGAGAAATGTTAATTTAATGTATGCATTATATCTATTCCAATACACATCCTTCAGATCCTTCTTTGTCACTAATATGTACATGTTGCTTCTCTTCATTGTCTTACCTCAGGTGGATAATAAACAGCTTCCATTGTGGGCATTTATAGATCTATATTGTGGTAGCTCATGATTTTAACATTTCTGGGTTGTGGACATTTATGATTCTATACCGTGGTAGCTCATGATTATAACATTTCTGGGTTGTGGACATTTATGATTCTATACTGTGGTAGCTCATGATTATAATATATCTGGGTTGTGGGCATTCATGATTCTATACAATTATTGCTCATGATTATAACATTATGTGATGCTGCACACACTATCATGATAGTTGTCTATAAAACTTCTACTGGAATCATTACTGTGGCAGTGCACTTGGGGTTGGATTATGACATGCCAAGGCCTTAAGCTTATGAGGCCTCATACGATACAAAATGGAGTAACAAAATTAAAACAGAAACATGCTTTGAATCTGCATAAACACACAGACGAGGATGCAATGAAAAACTTATCATCCAACTAAATCATATCTTGCTATAAGACTTTCATGAATTCATTTGGGATGAATCTATTCAGCAAATACACTGAGACACATCCACTTAAGAGCCCACTGCACTAGGGTCACATATAGGCTGCCCTGTGCCTGTAAAGGCACCCGGAGTACATACACCAAACTTGCGTCAGTCATGGCACACCCAAGAACGGGCTGCCAAAGACAAGTCAGTTTTTTGGTGAATTCCTACACACACACACACACACAATAAGCCTATTTACATTCTAACACACCTGTATGTGAAAATACATTATGATTTCTTACTTGGCATATATGAAACCTTTAATGTACTGACTCATAAGAGCAGTTACTCAGTTCATAGCTTACTAAACTGGAGAGAGAATACAATTTGCTCTTATCTGGATGAACACAAAATTTAAAACATTTTCTTTCTTGGTTTTTAGACTGTAGTCGCTGATGATCTTGTTAAATGATAAGCTATGAAGTTTATCACTTTCAATACAAATAATGCTTGGTACAGATGGCCTTTCTTGCACTATGGTTGTCCACAGTTAATTCTTGACCTTGTCCAGCTGCAAAAATGACCATTTTCCTGAATAGTTTATGATTAAACTCCAAAAGAGTTCCAGCATTGATTCTACATTAGTGAAAGCAAGCTGAATCTTGGATGATGTCTTCATATAAGTCCTGGAGGCATAAATCTCCTCATCTGAATTAACTTGCTTGAACAACCAAAAATGTAAAATTCACATGCATCATTTTCGTATGTGATTTCTGTTTCAAGTGCATCCATCAGAGGAATAAAGATTTCACTGGAAACTCTCTTGGTAAAAGTCTTTTATCAACTTCAGGTTTATCACAGACCACTATTTTTTTTTTCTCATTCTTTTTTATTTCTCAGACATTTTTAATGTATGTACACCAGGCAGGCTTTTTTTTTTGCTTTTTTTTTTTTACTTTAAAAACACTTTTAATCTACACCAGGCACACTTTCTTTTACTACTTCAATTTCACCAAAACTTTCTAGGATTTGTTTCAAGAAGTGAGAGTAATGAGAAAAGCTTTGTACATGTACAAGGGCCAACTGTACATCCTGTAGGACCCTGCTGGTTTTGTGGGACTGACCCAACAAATAATTCCAAAGTGGCATAGAGAGCAAAAATGGGTATGTTTAAAGGAATAGTAGTTCCCATAATATTATATGGTTGCATGGGTTGTGCAGAGGAGGGTGTATATGTTGGAAATGAGATGTTTGAGGACAATATGTGGTGTGAGGTGGTTTGATCGAGCAAGTAATGTAAGGGTAAGAGAGATGTGTGGTAATAAGGTAAGAGAGATGTGTGAAAATAAGATTGTGGTGAAATGGTTTAGTCACATGGAGAGTATGAGTGAGAAAAGATTGTCAAAGAGGATATATGTGTCAGAGGTGGAGGGAACAAAGAGATGCAGGACACCAAATTGGAAGTGGAAAGATGGAGTGAAAAAGATTTTGAGCGATCGGGACCTGAACATACATGAGGGTGAGATGCCTGCAAGGAATAGAGCGAACTGAAATGATATGGTATACCGGGGTCGACGTGCTATCAATGGATTGAACTAGGGCCTGTGAAGCGTCTGGGGTAAATCATGGAAAGGTCTGTGGGGCCTGGATGTGGACAGGGAGTTGTGGTTTTCAGTGCATGACAGCTAGAGACTGAGAGTGAATGAATGTGGCCTTTTTTTGTCTGCTTTCCTGGTGTTACCTCACTCAAGCAGGGGGCAGTGATGCTGTTTCCTGTGGGGCGGGGTGGCGTTGGGAATGGATAAAGGTAAGTATGAATATGTACATGTATATGTCTGTGTGTGTATGTATGTATGTATATGCACATTTGTTATGTATATGTGTGTATATGTGCGTATATGGACGTTTATGTATATATATATATATATATATATATATATATATATATATATATATATATATATATATATATATATATATATATGTGTGTGTGTGTGTGTGTGTGTGTGTGTGTGTGTGTGTAAATGAGTGGATGGGCCATACTTCGTCTATTTCCTGCCGGTACTTCGCTGACGCGGGAAATTATTTGAACAAATTGTGTGGATATCCACATGCGCAATACCTTACTTCAATATTAACCTAAAAATATGCATGAACAAATAACACTTGACATCGCCATCTCACTCTTTTTCACAGTGGAGTGGAACACTGTCGGTAAATAATTGCGTCAGTGTATGAGTATTTGAAGTAGTGTTCCCTCTCGTAGCTATGGAGGAAAGATAGATAATAGAAGATGGGGAACAGGTTTACCGTCGAGTATTTTGCATCTTGGGCAAAGATCTTGAGTAGTCAAACTTGGCCGAAAGCTCATTAAACGGTATTTCCAAAGCCCATTTTCAGCTGTGGTTGGAGGAGGACTCGCTATCCCATTCTTCAAATGTATATGTAGTCTGTTGCAGGGTAGAAGAAAAGAGAAGTTTGTATGACGGCCATTTCCCCCCCTGGTGCTGATGTGAGCAGAAGTTCATTATACAGAATCCCTTTCTAAAGCGCATAATGCTAATGTACGAGCTAGATTGTAAACGAGTGTGTGCCTAGAAGTTTATTGATATCAAACTATTTTGTGATGATGGTTACTCGTGAGTTATGAGCCATATGCAGAGTGAGAGGGTAATCCTGTGTTGAGAATTATTTTGAACACCTGAAGAAGGTGATGAGGATTTTGCTCCTGGTGGATGTAGCTTAAACTGACGCCCTTAATGACCCTGGCAGTTGCTGGGCTAACCCAAACAACCATCCAACGTGGATTCTTCTGCCTTTACTTGTATATAGATAATGTCTTGTGTGCTGAGCCATTTGTAACATGATAGCAGCTGTGTTAATGAACCAGTGATCAGAGGGTGAAGCAATTGTGTCGTTGTATTGTCTCAAGAACGAGATGGCACGGTAATTTAGCATCACCTCGCCAGCCTACGAGTTCTCTGAAACGGGTTTGTCTTTGGTGTGGGCTGCCCTGTTGCCTTTTTGGTCTGGAAATGCAGCTGGAACATGGAAAAGGAAGATAACGGTAAGTCTAAAGGGTATATAATAACGATGTAGCTGAAGTATCAGATATTGTTTTCACATTTGTTGTCATTAACTAAGAGTGATAAGTGATGAAAGTATGCCACTATTTATCTCCGTTATCATTGAGGTTTTTGACAAGCGTTCTTCAATTCAAGTATGAGTGACAGACGGGAAATACAGGGTTAGCATAAATGGGTATAAATAAAGAAAGGAGACAGGTCACTATGGCATACCCTAATGTAGTAATAATAGACATACATAGTTGTCACCTTCTAAATCACCAATCAATTTGTCGACGTGTCAAAATGGGAATTGAAAAAAAAAAATTCTAAAACATTGCAAGGAGATGGCTGATTACGTATATATGAGTAGGAAAAAAAGGCAATTGATCTTACTGGCAAATTTAAAACTTTCAAAGATTATTGGGAAAATATCATCTTGGGGACAATAATTCTATGTGATGCACATTTTTGGGATGTTGATAATCACAAACTTAAAAGCCGAAGCAACAATGTATAAAAGTTAGAAATGATTAAATAGAATGATTTATGTATAGAATTATACGCTTCTTAATTACAAATGTTATCGTTTTATACTGAAGCTGTATATATGTAGTTAGACCTCACTTTCATCATACAGTGCACTTCAAGGCACCACAATATGGGCTGCATATTTAATCTATATAGAGCATACAGAGGAGGATGACAGAGAACATTCCTTACATTAAATATATGTTTTCCGTCTGAGGAGAAACGGGGGAATTAATTTCGCATTCTTAGAAGGACTTAGAGAAGGATTATTTGACCTAGGTATGGAAGTGGAAGATTGGGCTAACGAATGGGGATAGCTGTTAAACAGACTCTCCCACTTTGACGAGTTCTCTCAGTAATGATTTTAATCCACTGACTGCAATTCCATTCAAGGGATTGCTGCGCTTCGCCACCTGGAGTTGAGTGTTGGTATCCCATATGTGGGATTGTAAAGTCCAGTAGCGGCCATAGAGGTGTTGATTATCAAGAATTTACTTAGTAACATTCAGTAGGGTATTTCCATGTACCCAGACTTATTTTCTTCTGCTTTTAATCATCGCAATGCGGAAGCGTAGAGTATAGCAGCTTCGCCTCGCGCGAACTGTTTGAATTAAGAATATTTCTATTACACGTACTTATTAGATAAGTTTGATTTAGACATTTTAGAGAAGAGTGATGGTAAGTTAATTGAACGTAATTCTTGCGAAAATATCTTTCTCTAAACATCTCTAGCATCCCGTATCATTGCATTATCTAGATACATAAATGCTACATACAATTTTTTTTTTTCTGTTGCTCACACATTTTCCAAAGCATATACTTTATCCACACGTTCTCTTCCACACTTGAAATCACATTGCTCCTCCCCAATCTGATAGTATGTATTTCTCATCACCCTTTCAGTCACTACTCCCACAGGAGACAGCATCGCTATTCCCTGCTTCAGCGAAGTAGCGCCAGGAAAACAGACAAAAAAAGGCCACATTCGTTCACACTCAGTCTCTAGCTGTCATGTGTAATGCATCGAAACCACAGCTCCCTATCCACATCCAGTTCCCACAGACCTTTCCATGGTTTACCCCAGACGCTTCACATGCCCTGTTTCAGTCCATTGACAGCACGTCGACCCCGGTATATCACTTCGTTCCAATTCACTCTATTCCTTGCGCGCCTCACCCTCCGTTTTCATGTAGGACGTTTGAATAAGAAGTCACCTTTGATTATATCATCAATGGACGAAAAAGAGTACAGTATCATTATGGAACTTGTCATGTTAAAGAGGTCCACACTTCCCTGTTACTGATTGTAGCGCAACCTCGAAGCTGCAAGAACCATGCAAAACTAGTCTTGGATTTATATAATGATATTGAGAATAAAAACGAGGATGGCTCTACCATGGGTTCGGTTTCTGATTCAGCATATCTTGGTGAAACGAAAAAAAATATGTTATCGGTTTATTTGATAGAGGACGCCAACAGTCAAATATGCAACGATGGTTCAGTGAAATAACAACATGAATCGTATAATCTGTATGTTATGTTGCCTTAAATTTCCAGATGATTGAGAGAGTAATACTTGAAATTCAACGTTTTCAATAGTTTCATTATTTTACTTAATTTCTATATTGAATCTGTGCTTTGCATTAATTATACACGCAATATGCTAACGACTCTTAGCCCAGTGGATTATGTAACGCGGGATGACAAGTCTAATGGTCGGTTTTGTAAGAACTGAGGCCAGTTTCTCGTTATGAATTACAGTTCCACGTAAACTGAAATCAATATACATTCTCTCTTAAAGGAGTATATAGACTGGGGTAATCTCTCATTGTCAAATAATAAGTAATGCGCATCACTGTATTTACTTGTCATTCCCTTCGCCATCTGCGCGGCCATAACCCACTAGTTCTTTGTAGGGCTAGATACAGAACCCATTCATAATCACCCAATAAAGATCAACAGTGCGATTTGTGTCTCAGGCAAATACTTCAATGAAATGAAACTTTATTATAAAGTAGACCGATGACTTGAGTGACGGAGAGAGTAAAATCAATGTACGCAGCCCTTCCAGGAAGTAGAGGTGTTTGCGCAGACGATTCTGGACAGCACGGTGCCCCACCAGTCAGCTGTCTCCGGGAGCTGTTTGCCAGCCCAAATTTTTAAGACATGGCCATGGATAACAGGAACGGAGGCTTATTCGGGTTAATTAACCCAACGTACGGGGCCTCAGACCCAGGAATGAACGTTCCATGTAAGTAAAGTGGAGATAGAAGAGTTCTTGGTATATCCTGTCGTCTTCAGTGTGTTGCATAATACGAATGGAAACAGAGTCATATATTATGTACCGTGGAGAAATGGAGTGTTCATTACCCATGTATAATGTGGATTCATAATGAGAAGAAATGAGGACATTGCAAGAGGCCTGCCTATTGGCCCATGCCAGGCAGGTCCCGAGTCTGTCCACCCTATACCCAACCACCTGAACCCATAAACACATCATCCAACCTTGGTTTAATGTTACCTAAAAACCCACGTAGCTTCCACTGCTGGACTTGACTGCAGCTTGTTCCATATGCTACCCTATTCCTGAACCAATATTTACCCACAGCCGACCTGAGTCTATTTTTTCCAATTTAAATTCATTATGTCTTGTCCTGTCCGGTGGGTCCAATCTAAGAACTTTATTCATGTTAGCTTTATTAATGCCTTTCACCCATTTATTCATAACCCCTCAAGCCCTCCGACTCTTAAGTAAGTGTAAATTTAGTCTTTTTTAACCTTTCTTCATACGTGAGGTTTCTAATTCCAGGGATCATTTTGGTCATTCACATTTGTACTGTCTCTAAACAGTCTTTATCAACTGCATAGTATGGAGCCAAAGACTGTATCGCATAATACAAATGTTGTGTCACTAACGCAAGATAAAGTTTTATTGCTAGAGTTTTATTGCTAACGGTCCTATTAATGAACCTTAATATCCTATTAGCTGTATTACACTTTAATACATTGTCGTCAAGGCTTAAGATCCTTGCTCATCAGTATCCCTAAATCTCTTTCGTATTCTGTTTTACTTATAGTAATATTGTCCAGTTCATAGTGTATTTACCCACACTAAGTGTTGTGCATTTTTCTGTTGAATTTCGTTTTCCATATCCCCGCCCATTCTGATATTCTGTCCTGCAAATTCACTGAATCTTCATCCTAGTCAAATATGGCCCCTATTTTTGTATCATTGGCAATAATGTGGTTTTGCATCCTATCAGTTGAAAAAGCATGTAATCATACTCAGGGAAACAGTTGAGGGCATGTATGCGTTTGTGTACTTTTTGTGTGTCACGTTTTAGAAGCAAAGCTTCATCAGTAAGCTTTTGGATAAAGGACATCACATTTGCATATGATTATATCTAATAATGGATCAGATTGTAAGTTCGTCCTGTAGCCACACTATGCTATTAGTTTGTTTATCGAGATATTTTGTGTCATGTTGGTATGATAGTGCATAGGACATAAAATGACTGTTAAAGTGTGGTGTAGAGCATTTTATTTTGTTCTGGGGTGAAAAATCTAAGGTAATTGATTAAATAGTGGATGTACATGGCCTAGTTAATAGATTTTGATAGAAGTGGTACCAGTGGATTCTTTATGTTGTAGCGATTTGTTGATGTGGGCTTTTTCCTGTTACACTTATTCCCACAATTTCTGGGTATCACAAAGTAGGCAGGGCTATGAATTAGAGGGAAATTGTACAGTAAAAATTCAACATCTCGTTGAAGAACAAGAAATTAGTTGATATTGGGTATCCCTAAAATCTCGCCATCAGAGTTCAAGACAATTTCGGTTGGTGAATTAGAGGTGTAATACTGTAGAAGACCTTGTTGACCAATGAAGTTGATCTCAACAGTGTATTGCATTGCTGTATGACCTTAATGAAATTTTGGAAAATTACCGTTCTGGACATCCACCTGTTTGGAAGTTGAAATTATGTTTTTAGAATGGTTATTGATGTGTTTTGCATGATTCTGACCATCATTTTTACCACAAATTGCAACCTTTTGAGATATCCTCTCAATATCTAATGGTAATTGGGGACCTCCAATGGGAATTGAGGTTTTCAGTGGGGAAAATTGCAAAAAGTTGTGCTTTATGATAAAAATGAGTCAGTTGTTCAGTAGTCAAAAACCATTGGAAAATCAATTTTAACCACACCTAATTTAAACTAATTAAATTCACAGGATGTGTAAAAGGTTATCAATACCAAAGTTGTTTCTTGATCCCTATCCTGCTGATGCGACATCATACTCTGGATTTTTGCAAGGCTATTTACTTCTCTATGGATTGATTGATTTTGATGAAAGATTTATCACTGGGGTCTACACTCTCTAGGCTTGACATAGTGTGTGGGACTTAGCTGTGACACTGCTGACTCCAACAGTGTCAAGTTTTAGTGAAGTCGGGGAGTTCCTTGAATTAGCAAAAGTGTGTTGCAAAAGTACTGTATTTCATCAGTGCTGAGTGTAAGGAATCCATTGGTACAGGAGGGATGCTAACAGCATTCCAAAGTATTTTGTGAATGTCCTTGCAAGTGGTAGGAGGACATTTATAAAACCATCCTGTAGATAGTTGTAAAAGGCCTTTTCTAGGCATTTCTTTGGATTTTACAGAGCTTTATTTGTTTTGTTAGTCTAAATACAACTGTTTGAAGTTGTAATACTATTAGGAAACTTCATTGTAGGATCGTAGAAATGCTTGCTTCTCAGATATTAATAACGTCTTCCTCTGAATTTCTCCGTGCATTGTAACATTTGATTATGACTGAAAGATGCCCCTCTATTGCACAATGGTAAGTTGTTTTTGACAAGTGGGTAGAAGGCGTCATTTAAAACTGAAAGCTAGAGTCCGGAACTTATTCTTCTCATCCATTTTCAACATTTTCAGGAGCATAATACGTCTTGGCAAGTACACAAGTTTGTATTCAAAATTGGTGTAGCAAGTGCTTGATTGATTTGATACTTGAACTTGCCATTCACAGATTGGCCAATTTTAGAGCACCATGTCTGCCATTGTGTCAACCCAATTAAAGCTACCTGCTTTGGTATTTATGTTTCACTTAACATCAGTATGGACTGCTTATAACGCTTACCTTGTCGTTTTGTCGACCTCTTGGTTTAGAAGCTTCGTATACAAGCTCTCCCCTACTTACAACCATCTGACATATGACAGTTTTAGAGCACCATTTCTGCCATTGTGTCTACCCAATTAAATATATTTCCCTTACAGTTTCATAAATTATTTCTTTGTTCTTTTATAGAATAAGTGTGTTCTTTTTCAAGTGTCACATACATATTTTTAACCCGAAGTGTTCATTATAGAACTGAAGGTATATATATATCTCAAGAGTCGCTCAATAAACCATCCATTTCCCATAGGCTCTATTCTTTGCTGTCCATGGATGTTACTTAATTGGGTGGCAAGGGACTTGTGTAATTCAAATTCAAGCCTGCATTTTGAGGACTTTTAGATATGGAAAGAGGAGGTGCAACAGATAAAATCATACACTGTATCAACTCTACAGTCTAAAGAATCTATTGGTAACTATTTTTGTCAAGACCTATCTACTAGAAAGTACATGTCCTTTTTCTGATGATTTAATGTCATTTGTGAGTTTTCACATTTAGGGCTTTATTCATTCTGAAATTCATTCGTAAATCTTTTGAAACCTCTATAGTAAAGAGTCGTGTAACTTAACCTATTGTCAGATATGTAATTTTCAGCATTATTTCCTCCTTTCTGTGACCGTGTATGACTTGCTGAAGTAGATGTGCAACATTTACTGGTTTTAATTCACTTCAACACTTCAGAGTAAGCTTTGTGTCGTCTTATGAATTAATTGATGTGCCAGGAGGAAGGAAATGGCTGTCCATTCAAAAAAGTATTTGTAGTGTTCTTTTCATTTAGGTTACTAGCTGTTTTTATAGATTTTGTTATTTACAAATGATTACTTTTACAGTGATTAACTTCACATTTATCCTGATATATATAAACTTCACCACTTCTTCATTACCTATTATTGTTTAATGAAATATACTAATAATGTTCCACAATGGTTATTGTGCTCGTTAAACACTACATTATCATTACTGAAAAAAAAAAAGCACTCAATATCCAAAGCTAAACTAGGCATTTACTTGTTTAATAATCCCACATTTTCCATGATATTTTTCTGTTAAAGCTTTGGTCACAGACAAATATAGAGGTTAATAAGAGGGAGAAAGAAGAAACAACGAAAAGTATTTAAGAATTTTTGGAGGAAGTGAAATCTTTCAAAGTGTGTGAGGTCATAGTTATCAAGAAAGACGAGAGGATATTGATTTCCAAAGCTTTGAGTTAAAAGGAAAGATATCAGGATGGCCTACACTTGAGCTGTGATTGCTAAGCCGCACAATCATCTTATGATGCAGCATCTTGACTTGTATTCCGTGGTCTAGTTCATGTGGGGGCTTACAAGTAGCCAATTTTCAAGAGCAAAAACCAAATGGAATAGAATATGTTCAGAATAACATTCTTGCAGTCTTATTCTAAATAATACCTACACCAAATTGGAGGTGGAAAGGTGGAGTGAAAAAGATTTTGAGTGACTGGGGCCTGAACATTCAGGAGGGTGAAAGGCGGGCAAGGAATAGAGTGAATTGGATCGATGTGGTATACCGGGTTGACGTGCTGTCAGTGGAGTGAATCGGGGCATGTGAAGCGTCTGGGATAAACCATGGAAAGTTCTGTGGGGCCTGGATGTGGAAAGGGAGCTATGGTTTCAGGCATTATTGCATGACAGCTAGAGACAGTGTGAAGGAATGGGGTCTTTGTTGTCTTTTCCTAGGGCTACCTCGCACACATGAGGGGGGAGGGGGATGGTATTCCATATGTGGCGAGGTGGCGATGAGAATGAATAAAGGCAGACAGTGTGAATTGTGTGCATGTGTATATATGTATGTGTCTGTGTGTGTATATATATGTGTACATTGAGATGTATGGGTATGTATATTTGCGTGTGTGGACGTGTATGTATATACATGTGTGTGGGGGTGGGTTGGGCCATTTATTTCATCTGTTTCCTAGCACTACCTCGCAAATGCGGGAGACAGCGACAAAGCAAAATAAAAAAAAAAAGCTACATCTTTGTTTCAAAACAAAACCACTAAAAGTCTGAAGATATTAGGCCTAAATGGCTAAAATACTTTACCCTACAGATTTCCAGGTGACTGCTTTATCAGGCCAGGCTATTGTTTTTATATTGGCCTTAATGTAATAGATTCCATTATACTGGTTGGTTAGATAAGCTTAAAGGTTCAGTGTAGCACTGATGCTTAAATAACTTTCAAATTTAGGTACTTTCCATTTCTTTGTGGTTTTACATTCATCTTATGTACATGTGCTCCCCGACTTACACTGTTCGACTTACAATTTTCAACTTCGTGGTGCAATAGCAATAGGCATTCAGTAGAAACTGTACTTCGAATTTGAATTTTGGTCTTTTCCTGGGCTAGTGATATGCGGTATGATATTCTCTCGTGATGCTGCACGGCAGCAGCGATTTGCAGCTTCCAGTCAGCCACATGATCATGAGTGGCTTCTATCAGCTATTCTCGAACCTCATCAGAGGAGAGCTAAATTGATGACCTGTCGATGTAGTTTCCTCATCATCTAGCAATTAATTTTAGTGTTATATGCTTCAAATATTCTTCAGGCTCGGTATGCTTTCAGCTGTGTGCATCAATGATAAGTATCCATACCCCCTTACCACCATATATTTTTTCCAGTACAGTATTCAATAAATTACATGAGATATTCAACACATTTTTTATATTTTTATTTTTGCTTTGTCGCTGTCTCCCGCGTTTGCGAGGTAGCGCAAGGAAACAGACGAAAGAAATGGCCAAACCCACCCCCATACACATGTATATACACACACGTCCAGACACGCAAATATACATACCTATACACCTCAATGTACACATATATATACACACAGACACACACATATATACCCATGCACACAATTCACACTGTCTGCCTTTATTCATTCCCATCGCCACCTCACCACACATGGAATACCATCCCCCTCCCCCCTCATGTGTGCGGGGTAGCACTAGGAAAAGACAACAATGGCCTCATTCGTTCACACTCAGTCTCTAGCTGTCATGCAATAATGCCCGAAACCACAGCTCCCTTTCCACATCCAGGCCCCACACAGCTTTCCATGGTTTATCCCAGACGCTTCACATGCCCTGATTCAATCCACTGACAGCACGTCAACCCCGGTATACCACATCGATCCAATTCACTCTATTCCTTGCCCGCCTTTCATCCTCCTTCATATTCAGGCCCAGATCACTCAAAATCTTTTTCACTCCATCTTTCCACCTCCAATTTGGTCTCCCACTTCTCCTCGTTCCCTCCACCTCCGACACATATATCCTCTTGGTCAATCTTTCCTCACTCATTCTCTCCATGTGCCCAAACCATTTCAAAACACCCTCTTCTGCTCTCTCAACCACGCTCTTTTTATTTCCACACATCTCTCTTACCCTTGCATTACTTACTCGATCAAACCACCTCACACCACACATTGTCCTCAAACATCTCATTTCCAGCACATCCACCCTCCTGCGCACAACTCTATCCATAGCCCACGCCTCGCAACCATACAACATTGTTGGAACCACTATTCCTTCAAACATACCCATTTTTGCTTTCCGAGATAATGTTCTCGACTTCCACACATTCTTCAAGGCTCCCAGGATTTTCGCCCCCTCCCCCACCCTATGATTCACTTCCGCTTCCATGGTTCCATCCGCTGCCAGATCCACTCCCAGATATCTAAAACACTTTACTTCCTCCAGTTTTTCTCCATTCAAACTTACCTCCCAATTGACTTGACCCTCAACCCTAATGTACCTAATATACTTCCTCCAGTTTTTCTCCATTCAAACTTACCTCCCAATTGACTTGACCCTCAACCCTAATGTACCTAATAACCTTGCTCTTATTCACATTTACTCTTAACTTTCTTCTTTCACACACTTTACCAAACTCAGTCACCAGCTTCTGCAGTTTCTCACATGAATCAGCCACCAGCGCTGTATCATCAGCGAACAATAACTGACTCGCTTCCCAAGCTCTCTCATCCACAACAGACTTCATTCTTGCCCCTCTTTCCAAAACTCTTGCATTCACCTCCCTAACAACCCCATCCATAAACAAATTAAACAACCATGGAGACATCACACACCCCTGCCGCAAACCTACATTCACTGAGAACCAATCACTTTCCTCTCTTCCTACACGTACACATGCCTTACATCCTCGATAAAAACTTTTCACTGCTTCTAACAACTTGCCACCCACACCATATATTCTTAAAACCTTCCACAGAGCATCTCTATCAACTCTATCATATGCCCTCTCCAGATCCATAAATGCTACACACAAATCCATTTGCTTTTCTAAGTATTTCTCACATACATTCTTCAAAGCAAACACCTGATCCACACATCCTCTACCACTTCTGAAACCACACTGCTCTTCCCCAGTCTGATGCTCTGTACATTCCTTCACCCTCTGAATCAATACCCTCCCATATAATTTACCAACACATTATTATAAAATAGGCTTTGTGTTAGATGATTTTGTCCAACTGTATGCCAATGTAAGTGTTCCAAGAATATTTAAGGTAAGTTAGGCTAAGCAATGATGTTTGGTAGTTTAGAATGTATTGAATGTATTTTTGACTTGCATAACTCCATTGTAAGTTGAGGAGCATCTGTATATATGGAACCACAGGCAACATAAATGAGTCATAGAGTGGGTTAAGAGGATGAAGGCTCTGGAAACATTGAAAAATGTGTGGAAAGGAGTGAGGGCAAAAGGGTGCATTCAAAGGCATAGTAGTTCCAGCAGTGTTGCATGGATGCAAGGCATGGGCTATAGATGAGGATATACTCTCAGAGAGGGTGGATGTGTGAGAAAATGAATGTTTGAGGACAACATGTGATGTGAGGAGGTTAGATTGAATAAGTAATATAAGGGTAAGAGAGAGTTGTGGAAATTCAAAGAGTTTGGTTGAAAGGGCTTAGGAGGGTGGACTGAAATGGTTTGGTTACATGGAATGAATGAGTGAGGAGAGGTTAATAAAGAGTATGAATGCATCAGAAGCGGAGGGGACAAGAAGAGGGAGACCAAATTGGAAGTAGAGGAATGGAGTGAAAAAGATTTTGAGTGATCAGGGCCTGAACATGCAAGAGGGTGAAAGGTGTGCATGGGATACAGTGAATTAGAAAGGTGTGGTATTCAGGGGTTGACAGGCTGTCATTGGATTGAACCAGGGCATTTGAAGCATCTGGAGTAAACCATGAAAGGGTCTGTAGGGACTGGTTGAGGACAGGGAGCTATGGTTTCAGTGCATTACCCATGGCATTGAGAATGTATGTGAGTGGATGCTGCCTTTCTTTGTCTCGCTACCTCATTAATGTGGGGAACAGCAAACAAGTATGAAAAATGAAAAAAAAATGATTTACATACATTTGCACATATGTATATATTATTATTATTATTATTATTATTATTATTATACTTTGTCGCTGTCTCCCGCGTTTGCGAGGTAGCGCAAGGAAACAGACGAAAGAAATGGACCAACCCCCCCCCCCCCATACACATGTATATACATACGTCCACACACGCAAATATACATACCTACACAACTTTCCATGGTTTACCCCAGACGCTTCACATGCCTTGATTCAATCCACTGACAGCACGTCAACCCCGGTATACCACATCGCTCCAATTCACTCTATTCCTTGCCCTCCTTTCACCCTCCTGCATGTTCAGGCCCCGATCACACAAAATCTTTTTCACTCCATCTTTCCACCTCCAATTTGGTCTCCCTCTTCTCCTCGTTCCCTCCACCTCCGACACATATATCCTCTTGGTCAATCTTTCCTCACTCATTCTCTCCATGTGCCCAAACCACTTCAAAACACCCTCTTCTGCTCTCTCAACCACGCTCTTTTTATTTCCACACATCTCTCTTACCCTTACGTTACTCACTCGATCAAACCACCTCACACCACACATTGTCCTCAAACATCTCATTTCCAGCACATCCATCCTCCTGCGCACAACTCTATCCATAGCCCACGCCTCGCAACCATACAACATTGTTGGAACCACTATTCCTTCAAACATACCCATTTTTGCTTTCCGAGATAATGTTCTCGACTTCCACACATTCTTCAAGGCTCCCAGAATTTTCGCCCCCTCCCCCACCCTATGATCCACTTCCGCTTCCATGGTTCCATCCGCTGCCAGATCCACTCCCAGATATCTAAAACACTTCACTTCCTCCAGTTTTTCTCCATTCAAACTTACCTCCCAATTGACTTGACCCTCAACCCAACTGTACCTAATAACCTTGCTCTTATTCACATTTACTCTTAACTTTCTTCTTCCACACACTTTACCAAACTCAGTCACCAGCTTCTGCAGTTTCTCACATGAATCAGCCACCAGGGCTGTATCATCAGCGAACAACAACTGACTCACTTCCCAAGCTCTCTCATCCCCAACAGACTTCATACTTGCCCCTCTTTCCAAAACTCTTGCATTTACCTCCCTAACAACCCCATCCATAAACAAATTAAACAACCATGGAGACATCACACACCCCTGCCGCAAACCTACATTCACTGAGAACCAATCACTTTCCTCTCTTCCTACACGTACACATGCCTTACATCCTCGATAAAAACTTTTCACTGCTTCTAACAACTTTCCTCCCACACCATATATTCTTAATACCTTCCACAGAGCATCTCTATCAACTCTATCATATGCCTTCTCCAGATCCATAAATGCTACATACAAATCCATTTGCTTTTCTAAGTATTTCTCACATACATTCTTCAAAGCAAACACCTGATCCACACATCCTCTACCACTTCTGAAACCACACTGCTCTTCCCCAATCTGATGCTCTGTACATGCCTTCACCCTCTCAATCAATACCCTCCCATATAATTTACCAACACATTATTATAAAATAGGCTTTGTGTTAGATGATTTTGTCCAACTGTATGCCAATGTAAGTGTTCCAAGAATATTTAAGGTAAGTTAGGCTAAGCAATGATGTTTGGTAGTTTAGAATGTATTGAATGTATTTTTGACTTGCATAACTCCATTGTAAGTTGAGGAGCATCTGTATATATGGAACCACGGCAACATAAATGAGTCATAGAGTGGGTTAAGAGGATGAAGGCTCTGGAAACATTGAAAAATGTGTGGAAAGGAGTGAGGGCAAAAGGGTGCATTCAAAGGCATAGTAGTTCCAGCAGTGTTGCATGGATGCAAGGCATGGGCTATAGATGAGGATATACTCTCAGAGAGGGTGGATGTGTGAGAAAATGAATGTTTGAGGACAACATGTGATGTGAGGAGGTTAGATTGAATAAGTAATATAAGGGTAAGAGAGAGTTGTGGAAATTCAAAGAGTTTGGTTGAAAGGGCTTAGGAGGGTGGACTGAAATGGTTTGGTTACATGGAATGAATGAGTGAGGAGAGGTTAATAAAGAGTATGAATGCATCAGAAGCGGAGGGGACAAGAAGAGGGAGACCAAATTGGAAGTAGAGGAATGGAGTGAAAAAGATTTTGAGTGATCAGGGCCTGAACATGCAAGAGGGTGAAAGGTGTGCATGGGATACAGTGAATTAGAAAGGTGTGGTATTCAGGGGTTGACAGGCTGTCATTGGATTGAACCAGGGCATTTGAAGCATCTGGAGTAAACCATGAAAGGGTCTGTAGGGACTGGTTGAGGACAGGGAGCTATGGTTTCAGTGCATTACCCATGGCATTGAGAATGTATGTGAGTGGATGCTGCCTTTCTTTGTCTCGCTACCTCATTAATGTGGGGAACAGCAAACAAGTATGAAAAATGAAAAAAAAATGATTTACATACATTTGCACATATGTATATATTATTATTATTATTATTATTATTATTATACTTTGTCGCTGTCTCCCGCGTTTGCGAGGTAGCGCAAGGAAACAGACGAAAGAAATGGCCCAACCCCCCCCCCCCATACACATGTATATACATACGTCCACACACGCAAATATACATACCTACACAACTTTCCATGGTTTACCCCAGACGCTTCACATGCCTTGATTCAATCCACTGACAGCACGTCAACCCCGGTATACCACATCGCTCCAATTCACTCTATTCCTTGCCCTCCTTTCACCCTCCTGCATGTTCAGGCCCCGATCACACAAAATCTTTTTCACTCCATCTTTCCACCTCCAATTTGGTCTCCCTCTTCTCCTCGTTCCCTCCACCTCCGACACATATATCCTCTTGGTCAATCTTTCCTCACTCATTCTCTCCATGTGCCCAAACCACTTCAAAACACCCTCTTCTGCTCTCTCAACCACGCTCTTTTTATTTCCACACATCTCTCTTACCCTTACGTTACTCACTCGATCAAACCACCTCACACCACACATTGTCCTCAAACATCTCATTTCCAGCACATCCATCCTCCTGCGCACAACTCTATCCATAGCCCACGCCTCGCAACCATACAACATTGTTGGAACCACTATTCCTTCAAACATACCCATTTTTGCTTTCCGAGATAATGTTCTCGACTTCCACACATTCTTCAAGGCTCCCAGAATTTTCGCCCCCTCCCCCACCCTATGATCCACTTCCGCTTCCATGGTTCCATCCGCTGCCAGATCCACTCCCAGATATCTAAAACACTTCACTTCCTCCAGTTTTTCTCCATTCAAACTTACCTCCCAATTGACTTGACCCTCAACCCAACTGTACCTAATAACCTTGCTCTTATTCACATTTACTCTTAACTTTCTTCTTCCACACACTTTACCAAACTCAGTCACCAGCTTCTGCAGTTTCTCACATGAATCAGCCACCAGGGCTGTATCATCAGCGAACAACAACTGACTCACTTCCCAAGCTCTCTCATCCCCAACAGACTTCATACTTGCCCCTCTTTCCAAAACTCTTGCATTTACCTCCCTAACAACCCCATCCATAAACAAATTAAACAACCATGGAGACATCACACACCCCTGCCGCAAACCTACATTCACTGAGAACCAATCACTTTCCTCTCTTCCTACACGTACACATGCCTTACATCCTCGATAAAAACTTTTCACTGCTTCTAACAACTTTCCTCCCACACCATATATTCTTAATACCTTCCACAGAGCATCTCTATCAACTCTATCATATGCCTTCTCCAGATCCATAAATGCTACATACAAATCCATTTGCTTTTCTAAGTATTTCTCACATACATTCTTCAAAGCAAACACCTGATCCACACATCCTCTACCACTTCTGAAACCACACTGCTCTTCCCCAATCCGATGCTCTGTACATGCCTTCACCCTCTCAATCAATACCCTCCCATATAATTTACCAGGAATACTCAACAAACTTATACCTCTGTAATTTGAGCACTCACTCTTATCCCCTTTGCCTTTGTACAATGGCACTATGCACGCATTCTGCCAATCCTCAGGCACCTCACCATGAGTCATACATACATTAAATAACCTTACCAACCAGTCAACAATGCAGTCACCCCCTTTTTTAATAAATTCCACTGCAATACCATCCAAACCTGCTGCCTTGCCGGCTTTCATCTTCCGCAAAGCTTTCACTACCTCTTCTCTGTTTACCAAATCATTTACCCTAACCCTCTCACTTTGCACACCACCTCGACCAAAACAACCTATATCTGCCACTCTATCATCAAACACATTCAACAAACCTTCAAAATACTCACTCCATCTCCTTCTCACATCACCACTACTTGTTATCACCTCCCCATTTGCGCCCTTCACTGAAGTTCCCATTTGCTCCCTTGTCTTACGCACTTTATTTACCTCCTTCCAGAACATCTTTTTATTCTCCCTAAAATTTAATGATACTCTCTCACCCCAACTCTCATTTGCCCTTTTTTTCACCTCTTGCACCTTTCTCTTGACCTCCTGGCTCTTTCTTTTATACGTCTCCCACTCAATTGCATTTTTTCCCTGCAAAAATCGTCCAAATGCCTCTCTCTTCTCTTTCACTAATACTCTTACTTCTTCATCCCACCACTCACTACCCTTTCTAATCAACCCACCTCCCACTCTTCTCATGCCACAAGCATCTTTTGCGCAATCCATCACTGATTCCCTAAATACATCCCATTCCTCCCCCACTCCCCTTACTTCCATTGTTCTCACCTTTTTCCATTCTGTACTCAGTCTCTCCTGGTACTTCCTCACACAGGTCTCCTTCCCAAGCTCACTTACTCTCACCACCCTCTTCACCCCAACATTCGCTCTTCTTTTCTGAAAACCCATACAAATCTTCACCTTAGCCTCCACAAGATAATGATCAGACATCCCTCCAGTTGCACCTCTCAGCACATTAACATCCAAAAGTCTCTCTTTCGCACGCCTGTCAATTAACACGTAATCCAATAACGCTCTCTGGCCATCTCTCCTACTTACATAAGTATACTTATGTATATCTCGCTTTTTAAACCAGGTATTCCCAATCATCAGTCCTTTTTCAGCACATAAATCTACAAGCTCTTCACCATTTCCATTTACAACACTGAACACCCCATGTATACCAATTATTCCCTCAACTGCCACATTACTCACCTTTGCATTCAAATCACCCATCACTATAACCCGGTCTCGTGCATCAAAACCACTAACACACTCATTCAGCTGCTCCCAAAACACTTGCCTCTCATGATCTTTCTTCTCATGCCCAGGTGCATATGCACCAATAATCACCCACCTCTCTCCATCAACTTTCAGTTTTACCCATATTAATCGAGAATTTACTTTCTCACATTCTATCACATACTCCCACAACTCCTGTTTCAGGAGTATTGCTACTCCTTCCCTTGCTCTTGTCCTCTCACTAACCCCTGACTTTACTCCCCAGACATTCCCAAACCACTCTTCCCCTTTACCCTTGAGCTTCGTTTCACTCAGAGCCAAAACATCCAGGTTCCTTTCCTCAAACATACTACCTATCTCTCCTTTTTTCACATCTTGGTTACATCCACACACATTTAGGCACCCCACTCTGAGCCTTCGAGGAGGATGAGCACTCCCCGCGTGACTCCTTCTTCTGTTTCCCATTTTAGAAAGTTAATACAAGGAGGGGAGGATTTCTGGCCCCCCGCTCCCGTCCCCTCTAGTCGCTTTCTACGACACGTGAGGAATACGTGGGAAGTATTCTTTCACCCCTATCCCCAGGGATAATATACATATATATATACACATACACATACACACTCATACACATACATACGCACATATACACACACACACACACACATACATATATATACATATGAAAAATGTGGAAAAGAATCTTGCAGTTATCTTAAGCAGATGGTTTCAGTGCATTACCCATTGCATTGAGAATGTATGTGAGTGGATGCTGCCTTTCTCTGTCTCGCTACCTCATTAATGTGGGGAAACAGCAAACAAGTATGAAAAATGAAAAAAAAAAGATTTACATACATTTGCACATACGTATGTATATATACATAATGAATGTGGAAAAGACTCTTGCAGTTGTCATAAGCAGATGTAGAATGTTAAGGGTTTGAAGTGTTTGTAATGAAAACTGATGTGTTTCTTTTGTGGAGTACGATAGTTTTGGGTTATAGTGACCCTAGCAGGACCGATAATTGCTTAATCTTTTTATTTGTATTTCCCTCTTCTTTATCTTAATATGCTAATGATTCTGTTACTTTGTATGTTTCAGTAACCTCGAATCCTGGGTTATCACAGTTATCGCCATATCTAAACTTTGACCCTGCATACCTTCAGACCACACAGCCAGAATTTATTGCCTTAGAAGGAGCTTCACAGAAACGTGGACGTTTTGAGCTTGCTTTCTCACAGATTGGAGGTTAGTCAAAGATAATGCTTTTTATTGTGTAGGAAATGTAGAATCTTCATAATAGAATTATTCTCTTCACATTATTCAGGAGAACAGTTAGTCATATTCACTAAACTTTAAAGAGTAGTATTTAGCTATGTCATTTCCCTCTGGAGGTGTGATTGGACTGCAAGTGAAAAGTCATCTTATCTTTGGCTGTATCATTAGAAGTAGTCTTGTCAAAGAAGTTGTCAATTTAAAGGAGTCTACACTTCCTTGCTGCTGGAAGTACCACTGCCTTGGGCTTCATGAGCCTTTAGAAAGGTGCTGGGTAAGACCAGGACACTTTTTCAAGGTTTTTAAACAGAAAGAATTGCAATCTCTTTGAGGTTACTCACCCCAAAGGAGTCTTTCATTTTCCTACCTTCATGGAATTTACTCTCAAAGCAACAAGATTTTTATAAGAGGTGTGCTAGGATTATACGATATTAAGAATCATATTTTAAGCATTGTTGCAGAGATATTACAATCAGAATGAATCCAAGTTGAGGTAATACTTATCCTTGGGAACTGGGAAGAAAAAAATATACTATCCTTGTATCCCCAGCTGAGAAAGGCTGGAGTGGGGAAGTTAGAAATATTCCCATCCTCTAATTTCACTCTCTAAAAGCATGAAGAGAAGTGGCACGGATGGTGATTTTTTCTCTTAAGACTTAGTTCCTAATGGAACCTATTGAAGGTGGCAAAGTTTAGCTCATGTGAATTAAGAGCTACCAGTGCTTTATGGAACTTTTTTAACCTCTCCATGTCATTTTTGTCTCTTAAAATGCTTTTATACATACATTTTGGGGAAAAAAAATTGTTCTTAAAGACATGGAGTTTTCAGTACTTTGTTTGTGTGGTCAGGAGGCTCTGACTTTGGTGCAAAAGAACCTATTTCTTTGTTCCTGGTGTTGCCTCACAAATGTGGGAAGTGGTGAACATTTATGAAAGAAAAATTTATATTATCATAATGAACAACCCCGAAGACCTCTTCGTCTGGAGTTCCAGCTGCTTTAAGTCTACACCACAATCAGTAGCAAGAAGGCAAATGAACTCCGGTGTATGGGAAGATGTTTGGAGATATTGAACTCTGATGATACATCCTTGCAGTGTAACTACAAGCAGATGGACTCCAGTAATGCCTGTGCTGCATGTGTTATTTATTTGATTCCATTAGGACCAACTTCTACTCAAGAATCCTGGTGTTACTCATGACCTTTATAAAAGCTCTCGCAACCCACGGCTCTGCTCCAAGTGAGCTCGTTAGAGGTGATATTTCACTTGCTGTGTAACCTCGAGCAAGTATGAATATGTACATGTCTATAAATGTATGTCTGTTTATATATATTTATTTATTTATTTATTATGCTTTGTCACTGTCTCCCGCATTAGCGAGGTAGCACAAGGAAACAGACGAAAGAATGGCCCAACCCACCCATATACACATGTATATACATACACGTCCACACATGCAATATATATACCTATACATCTCAATGTATACATATATATATACACACACGGACATATACATATATACACATGTACATAATTCATACTGTCTGCCATTATTTATTCCCATCTCCACCTCGCCACACATGGAATAACAACCCCCTCCCCCCTTATGTGTGCGAGGTAGCGCTAGGAAAAGACAACAAAGGCCCCATTCATTCACATTCAGTCTCTAGCTGTCATGTAATAATGCACCAAAACCACAGCTCCCTTTCCACATCTAGGCCCCACAGAACTTTCCATGGTTTACCCCAGACGCTTCACATGCCCTGATTCAATCCATTGACAGCACGTCAACCCCGGTATACCACATCGTTCCAATTCACTCTATTCCTTGCACACCTTTCACCCTCCTGCATGTTCAGGCCCCGATCACTCAAAATCTTTTTCACTCCATCTTTCCACCTCCAGTTTGGTCTTCCACTTCTCGTTCCCTCCACCTCTGACACATATATCCTCTTGGTTAATCTTTCCTCACTCATTCTCTCCATGTGACCAAACCATTTCAAAACACCCTCTTCTGCTCTCTCAACCACACTTTTTGTTTCCACATATATCTCTTACCCTAACATTACTTACTTGATCAAACCACCTCACACCACATTTGTCTGTATGTGAGTGGATGGGCCGTTTTTCATCTGTTTCCTGGCACTACCATGCTGATGCAGGAAACTGTAATCAAGTGTGATGATGATAATAATATTGATAATGATATTGGAGGTGGAAAGATGGAGTGAAAAAGATTTTGAGTGATCGGGGCCTGAACATGCAGGAGGGTGAAAGGTGTGCAAGGAATAGAGTGAATTGGAACGATGTGGTATACCGGGGTCGAAGTGCTGTCAGTGGATTGAACCAGGGCATGTGAAGCGTCTTGGGTAAACCATGGAAAGTTTTGTAGGGCCTGGATGTGGAAAGAGAGCTGTGGTTTCAGTGCATTATTACATGACAGCTAGAGACTGAATGTGAACGAATGTGGCCTTTGTTGTCTTTTCCCAGCACTACTTCGTGCACATGAAGGGGGAGGGGGTTGTTATTTCATGTGTGGCGGGGTGGTGATGGGAATGAATAAAGGCAGACAGTATGAATTATGTACATATGTATATATTTATATGTCTGTGTGTGTATATATATATGTATACGTTGAGATGTATAGGTATGTATATTTGCGTGTGTGGACGTGTATGTATATCCATGTGTATGTGGGTTGGTTGGGCCATTCTTTCGTCTGTTTCCTTGCGCTACCTCGCTAACGTGGGAGACAGCGACAAAGCAAAATAATAATGATAGCAGGTAGTTATGAAGTGGGAAGATGGGGTGAGTATTTTTAAGGTTTGTTGAATGTGTTTGATGATAGAGTGGCAGATGTAGGGTGTTTTGGCCACAGGGTGTTGTGTGAAGTGAGAGGGAGAATGGTTTGGTTAAGAGAGAAGAGGTGGTGAAAGCCTTGTGTAAGTTGAATGCTGGCAAGGCTATGGCTTCGGATGGTATTGCAGTTGAATTTATTGAGAAATGGGGTGATTGTGTTGTTGATTCGTTGGTAGGGATACTTGATATATTTATGTATGGATCATGAAGTGCCTGAGGAGTGGCAGAATGCATGTATAGTGCCATTGTACAAAGGCAAAGGGGATAAAGATGGATGTTCAAACTACAGAGGCATAAATTTTTTGAGAATTCCTGGAAAATTATGTAGGAGGGTATTGATTGAGAGGGTGAAGGCATGTACAGAGCAATAGTTTGGGGAGGAGCAGTGTGGTTTCAGAAGTGGTAAAGGATGGGTGGATCAGGTGTTTGTTTTGAAGAGTGTGTGTGAGAAATATTTAGAAAAACAAATGTATGAGGCATTTATGGATTTGGAGAAGGCATATGATAGGGTTGATAGAGATGCTTTGTGAAAGTTCTTAAGAGTATATTGTGAGGGAAGCAAGCTGTTAGAAGCAGTGAGTTTTTATCAAGGGTGTAAAGCATGTGTACGAGTAGGAAGAGAGGAGAGAGAGGGGTTCCAATTGAAGGACGGTCTGTGGCAGGGGTGTGTGATGTCCCCATGGTTGTTCAATTTGTTTATGTATCGGTGGTTAGGGAGGTAAATGCAAGAGTTTTGGAGAGAGCAGTGTTGGGGATGAGAGGGCCTGGGAAGTGAGTCATTTGTTGTTTGTTGATGATACAGCATTGGTGGCTGATTCGAGTGAGAAACTGCAAAAGTTGTTGACTGAGTTTGGAAAAATGTGTGAATGGAGAAAGTTGAAAGTAAATGTGAATAAAAGCAGGGTTATTTGGTTCAGCAGGGTTAAGGGACAAGTTAGTTGAGATATGATTGTGAATGGAGAAAAAATGGAGGAAGTGAAGTGTTTTAGATATCTGGGAATGGACTTGGCAGCGAATGGAACCATGGAAGCAGAAGTGAGTCATAGGTTGAGGGAGGGGGCGAAGGTTCTGGGAGCACTGAAGGATATGTGGAAAGTGAGAATGTTATCTTGGAGAGCAAAAATGTTTATGTGTGAAGGATTAGTAGTTCCAACAATATTTATGGTTGTGAGGCATGGGCGGAGGAGGGTGGATGTGTTGGAAATGAAATGTTTGAGGACATTGTATGGTGTGAGGTGGTTTGATAAAGTATATGAAGGGTAAGAGAGATGTATTGTAATGAAAACAGGGTGTGTTGAAATGGTTTGGACATATGTGGAGAATGAGTGAGGAAAGGTTGAGAAAGAGGATATATGTGTTAGAGGTGGAGGGAACAAGGGGAAGCAGGAGATCAGCCTCTGCGAAGAGTTACACTAGAGTTGCCCTCTGCCAGTGGCCTGTTAAGGATGAGGCACCTAAAGTCAAAGAAGAGACATTGGAGTTCACTATTTATAGAGAGAGACATTTCCGTGGCCACCCTCGTAAGGGAGTTCCAGGCCGGAACAGGCATGAGCGATATAGATAGATTTTTCACCCACTATATTCCTCCTTCTAAAACATCATATTCTGCCAGAAGTTTACTGATAATCACACACCCCAGTTCTCATTTGCCTTTTTTTTTCTTTTTTTTTTTTTTTCTCCAATGCACCTTCTTAACCTCCTGCCACTTGTACAACTCCCAATCATTTTCACTCCTTCCGTGTTTGTATCTTATATACACCTCTCTTTTCTCTTTCACAAGCAGTCTTACTTTGTCATGCCATCACTCTCTATCCCTTTATCTCTTGCCTATCTCCCACCGTCAGCACTACTTTCCCTAATATCTTCCATTTGTCACTTACTCCCCTTCCTTCATTTACTCTTCTACTTTTGCCTATTTTCTCTCATGGAGCACACCTTTATACTAATGCCCATTGTGATATGGCTGTCCCCATTGATTTGACTTTTCATTCATTTGTCCATCACCCAATTTTTATAGTCACAATATCTTGTAATCAAGAGATAGAGTTATCTACCTCGATCTCTATTTTGTATGCTTAAACTGGGAATTGATGATACACTTACTATATTCTTATTTTGGTCAATTTGGCTTTCTCCATATGATATCCCACTTGATAGTGATACTATTTTCATTTTTATCATTGTCAGCCTTTGATTTCAAGTCCCCACTTAAAGTATTCATTTCAACTCACCATGAGTTGAACACATCAGCTATACTATTGAACTATCAGAATTTCCTTTTAGTTACCTGGTCAACTTTTAGTTTTGAAATGCCAACTATGTCTAGCAGTGACATGTTTTCCTTGATTTTATTTGTCATGTGCTTGCATGATGACTGGGTGTTGGTTGTTGTTTGTATGTTTATTCCTTTTTTTTTTTTTTTTTTTTTTTTTTTTCTTCTCCGCATTTGTGAGGTAGCGCAAGGAAACAGACGAAAGAAATGGCCCAACCCACCCCCATACACATGTATATACATATGTCCACACACGCAAATATACATACCTACACAGCTTTCCATGGTTTACCCCAGACGCTTCACATGCCTTGATTCAATCCACTGACAGCACGTCAACCCCGGTATACCACATCGCTCCAATTCACTCTATTCCTTGCCCTCCTTTCACCCTCCTACATGTTCAGGCCCCGATCACACAAAATCTTTTTCACTCCATCTTTCCACCTCCAATTTGGTCTCCCTCTTCTCCTCGTTCCCTCCACCTCCGACACATATATCCTCTTGGTCAATCTTTCCTCACTCATTCTCTCCATGTGCCCAAACCATTTCAAAACACCCTCTTCTGCTCTCTCAACCACGCTCTTTTTATTTCCACACATCTCTCTTACCCTTACGTTACTTACTCGATCAAACCACCTCACACCACACATTGTCCTCAAACATCTCATTTCCAGCACATCCATCCTCCTGCGCACAACTCTATCCATAGCCCACGCCTCGCAACCATACAACATTGTTGGAACCACTATTCCTTCAAACATACCCATTTTTGCTTTCCGAGATAATGTTCTCGACTTCCACACATTCTTCAAGGCTCCCAGAATTTTCGCCCCCTCCCCCACCCTATGATCCACTTCCACTTCCATGGTTCCATCCGCTGCCAGATCCACTCCCAGATATCTAAAACACTTCACTTCCTCCAGTTTTTCTCCATTCAAACTCACCTCCCAATTGACTTGACCCTCAACCCTACTGTACCTAATAACCTTGCTCTTATTCACATTTACTCTTAACTTTCTTCTTTCACACACTTTACCAAACTCAGTCACCAGCTTCTGCAGTTTCTCACATGAATCAGCCACCAGCGCTGTATCATCAGCGAACAGCAACTGACTCACTTCCCAAGCTCTCTCATCCCCAACAGACTTAATACTTGCCCCTCTTTCCAAAACTCTTGCATTCACCTCCCTAACAACCCCATCCATAAACAAATTAAACAACCATGGAGACATCACACACCCCTGCCGCAAACCTACATTCACTGAGAACCAATCACTTTCCTCTCTTCCTACACGTACACATGCCTTACATCCTCGATAAAAACTTTTCACTGCTTCTAACAACTTTCCTCCCACACCATATATTCTTAATACCTTCCACAGAGCATCTCTATCAACTCTATCATATGCCTTCTCCAGATCCATAAATGCTACATACAAATCCATTTGCTTTTCTAAGTATTTCTCACATACATTCTTCAAAGCAAACACCTGATCCACACATCCTCTACCACTTCTGAAACCACACTGCTCTTCCCCAATCTGATGCTCTGTACATGCCTTCACCCTCTCAATCAATACCCTCCCATATAATTTACCAGGAATACTCAACAAACTTATACCTCTGTAATTTGAGCACTCACTCTTATCCCCTTTGCCTTTGTACAATGGCACTATGCACGCATTCCGCCAATCCTCAGGCACCTCACCATGAGTCATACATACATTAAATAACCTTACCAACCAGTCAACAATACAGTCACCCCCTTTTTTAATAAATTCCACTGCAATACCATCCAAACCCGCTGCCATGCCGGCTTTCATCTTCCGCAAAGCTTTTATTACCTCTTCTCTGTTTACCAAATCATTTATTCCTATTCCTTTTTTTTCCAGGATCATGTTTGATTGGTGCTGGCCTTGGCGGAGCACAAGGGTTGTATGGTGGCATTCAAGAAACAGCAGCTGCAGGTCACACAGGGAAAATTAGACGAACACAGTAAGTTGTGAAAGGAGTATTGAAGGAAGAGTTTATATTTATTGAGGTGCAAAGGCTTCTAGTATTTTAGGACTTTGAAGAGTTAAGTATTATGTTTGAATATATAGTGAACATACATTTGAATGAGTAATGTTGCAGTTGAGGGAATAATTGGTGTACATGGGGTGTTCAGTGTTGTAAATGAAAATGGTGAAGAGCTTGTAGAAGTGTGTGCTGAAAAAGGACTGGTGATTGGGAATACCTGGTTTAAAAAGAGAGATATACATAAGTATGTGTATGTAAGTAGGAGAGATGGCCAGGGAACATTATTGGATTACGTGTTAATTGGAAGGCACGTGAAAGAGAGACTTTTGGATGTTAATGTCTGAGAGGTGCAACTGGAGGGATGTCTGATCATTATCGTGTGGAGGTAAAGGTGAAGGTTTGTAGAGGTTTTCAGAAAAGAAGAGAGAATGTTGGGGTGAAGAGAGTGGTGAGAGTAAGTGAGCTTGGGAAGGAGACTTGTGTGAGGAAGTACCAGGAGAGACTGAGTACAGAATGGAAAAAGGTGAGAGCAAAAGATGTAAGGGGAGTGGGGGAGGAATCGGATGTATTTAGGGAAGCAGTGATGGCTTGCGCAAAAGTTACTTGTGGCATGAGAAGCATGGGAGATGGGCAAATTAGAAGAGGTAGTGAGTGGTGGGATGAAGAAGTAAAATTATTAGTAAAAGAGAAGAGAGAGGCATTTGAATGATTTTTGCAGGGAAATAGTGCAAATGAGTGGGAGATGTATAAAAGAAAGAGGGAGGAGGTCAAGAGAAAGGTGCAAGAGGTGAAAAAGAGGACAAATGAGAGGTGGAGTGAGAGAGTATCATTAAATTTTTGGGAGAATAAGATGATGATTTGGAAGAAGGTAAATAAAGTGTGTAAGACAAGAGAACAAATGGGAACATCGGAGAAGGGGGCTAATGAGGAGGTAATAACAAGTAGTGGTGATGTGAGGAGATGGAGTTAGTATTTTGAAGGTTAGTTGAATGTGTTAGATGATAGAGTGGCAGATATAGGGTGTTTTGGTCGAGGTGTGTGCGGAGTGAGAGGGTTAGAATGATTTGGTAAACAGAGAAGAGGTAGTGGACGTTTTGCGGAAGATGAAAGCCGGCAAGGTGGCGGGTTTGGATGGTATTGCAGTGGAATTTGTTAAAAAAGGGGATAAGTGTGTTGTTGACTGGTTGGTAAGGATATTTAATGTATGTATGACTCTTGGTGATGTGCCTGAGGATTGGTGTTTGCTTTGAAGAATGTATGTGAGAAATACTTAGAAAAACAAATGGATTTGTATGTAGCATTTATGGATCTGGAGAAGGCATATGATAGAGTTGATAGAGATGCTCTGCTCTGTGGAAGGTATTAGGAATATATGGTGTGGGAGGCAAGTTGCTAGAAGCAGTGAAAAGTTTTTATCGAGGATGTAAGGCATGTGTACGAGTAGGAAGAGAGGAAAGTGATTGGTTCTCTGTGAATGTCTGTTTGCATCAGGGGTACATGAAGTCTCCATGGTTGTTTAATTTGTTTATGGATGGGGTTGTTAGGGAGGTGAATGCAAGAGTTTTGGAGAGAGGGGCAAGTATGCAGACTGTTGTGGATGAGAGGGCTTGGGAAGTGAGCCAGTTGTTGTTCGCTGATGATACAGCGCTGGTGGCTGATTCGGGTGAGAAACTGCATAAGCTGGTGACTGAGTTTGGTAAAGTGTGTGAAAGAAGAAAGCTGAGAGTAAATGTGAATCAAAGCAAGTGTGGCAGTGATGGATGGTGGCTTGTGACAAGCCAGTTTGCAGATGATGCTTTGTTGTTTTTCTGAGAGTGAAGAGGAGCTACTTAAGGTTGTAAGTGTGTTTTATGATGAGTGTAAGCTTCGACTAGATATAGACAGATAGATAGACTTAATCCTCAGGCGCAACCTTCCATTTCCATGCTAAATTACATACCAGATGCATCTAATGTATCACACTTTCTCCTCCATACTTGAGCATTTCAGTCATAATCCCATCCACTCCAGGTGCCTTTCCTACCTCCAGCCTCATTATTGTCCTTTTTACCTCCCTTCTTTCTATAGGCCTATTCACTTGTATCATCTTTTTTTTTCTATCTTCCATACCCATGCATGTAACAGCTGCCACTCCTTCTCAAAATGCTCTTTCCATCTTCCTTTCTCTTCTTTTGATTCAGCAACTCCTCTTCCTTACTTCTCACATTATCACTCTTTTGTCCACCTCTTTCCTGTCTCACCTTCTCCCGGTACAGTTTCTTAATTTTCCTTAACTTTTTACTCTACTTCCTTTAAGATCTTTTCTTTCTTTGCTGTCCTTTCTCAGCTTCTTAAGATTCTGCTTATCTTATATTCTTACTTCCTCCTGGAACATTCATTTTTACCACATTATTTCTTGTCTCATCTGCTTCCACCATGCATTTCCCTTTTTATTCCTGTATATCACAACCTTGTATCTAACTCCTAATTCTCTAATCTTTAACAGTGTTTCTCTAAACATTTTAAATGCCTCATTCACACAACTGCATTCCCACATTTATTGCACTTCCATCTAAATTTTCGATCACCTTCCTTTTATACTCCTCTTCACATTCTTTCTGAATCATCATCTCGCTTGCCACTGCTTTTACCTCTCCATTTCTCCTTACAGCATACCTCCACTTCTTGATCCTCACCCCCACAAGAATTGTGAAATGGTCATTATACATAGAATCCTTTCACAGCTCAAGCATTGAGCACAACCTTTCTCAACATTTCATCCACAGCCTTTAGTCAGTTAAACGTTTTTGCTCTTGTCTTCCATCATTTCTCAACCCTTTTTGCCTGTGGATCACATTATGTTGAAGAAAGGTGTTTACTAGGAATAAACCCTTCTCAGCACAGATATCCACATGATAACTTTCATTCCCATTTACCCCTGGCACTCCCTCTTTACCAAGTGTCTCAACAATTTCATCACATCCCACCTTTGCATTCAAATTACCCGTTACAACTGCCTTTCTTTCCATGTCAGAACCATTCATCCAGTAATTCGGATTTCTCCAGAAATGCTTCATTTCATCATTTCATCACTACCTCACACATTCTTCATATTTAGAGATGCATATACACTTAACCATGCATACTTCACAGTGCCAATGTTTTCTATCCCCTACACTTCTTGATCCATTCCATCCATACTTTATTGTACCCCTTCATACTCTCGGTGTTAGCACAATTGCACATTCTTTTATCCCTCTTGTCTGATAACTTTCATTCATTCCTTTCCATACTGCCACCTCCATGCCCTCCCATTACTTGCATTCATCATTTCCATTTTCACTCCATATGTCCTGCCCAAGAATATGGGTTTCCCCTATCCTCAGCACAACCAAAATATAACTTTTAAAGTTCTCCACCTATATAGGAATACAGATGGGAAACAAGGATGTAGGAAAGTAAGGTGTGTTAACAAGTTTTTTGAATCTCTGTCTTCAAGTTTGTTGGAAATTCAATATGATGTGAGGAGGTAGCAATTTTTTTCTATATTCTGATAAAAGACCTATCTTAGTACTTTACAGATATTTGAGTATTTCATTTTATAGATGTAATTTTCTAAAAGAGCTGACTCCTATGGTTTTGGTTATAGATACTTGTACAGTGATTTCCTTATGTATTTGTTAGTTTTATATCAGTTTCCTTGTGCCCTTAGCTTTCAAATATTTTGTCCAATATCATGTTCAGCAGTAGGCAATGTTTCTATTGCAGCTCTGTCATATAATTATTCTTTGTAATAGCTTTCATATGGAATTAAAGTTGTCCAGTCTTTTCATAAGCAGTCTTTAACTTTTTCAATTGCAGATTACTGAACTATATAATGAAGCGTGGTTCTGCCTCAGCCAATACACTTGGAGCTATTGCATTTATGTACTCCGGCCTGGGTTGCCTCATGTACTATGCCCGTGGTAGCCATGAAGATGAAATGAATACCCTGGGTGCTGCAACCCTGACTGGACTCCTTTATAAATCAACAGCTGGTCTAAAGAAGTGTGCCATGGGAGGACTAATTGGACTTGGCATATCCGCTGCTTATATTGCATTTTCATCACGGGATAAATTGAAGGATCGATATGCGCATAGGTTTTAATGAAAGTGTATTAGATTACAGAATATATTCTATTTCATTTCTTGTGACGTAGATGTGAAGCAATCCAAGTAATTGAAGAATTGTAGACAACAGTGGAGTATCAGTGTACTGATGTGAAGAAGACTGAAAGAACCTAGAGGAGAATTGGCATGGTTTTGCTGCCATATCACTAGTTGTATGGTAACATTCAATATTTAGTGATTCCACACTGTTAAACCTATCTCTGTATATCATAATTATGTGACTCATGCTTTCATCTGTACAGCAAGGTGGACAGCATTTGACATGGTTTATTTTCCATGTATTTTATAATCCAGGTTTTTACACTGAATAGTTAGTATTCCCATTCATATCCATTTTTCTTTTTAAGGCTTGTAAAAAACAAAAAAATATATGCTCTTTCTTCATTCTTATTTAGGAAGAAAAAATAGACCCCTAGGGCTTGCTGCAGTTTCTGAAGAGCAGTTTCATTCTTTTGGTTGAATTGTTTTTTACATGCTCGTCATAAGATCCAAAACCAAGTTAAAATTGAGGTGGCTACATCACTCATTTATGATTTGTTACTCATGTGGATATAAAAGTTCCGTTACAATATGGAATGCACACATTTGGTATGGATTTCTTTACCTGTACATAATAATCCAGCTTTATTATTTTGAGAGGTTATCTTTTAAAAAAAACAAGGTAAATATAGAAAGAAAGGTAGGCTGCTTCCTTTGACACTATGATTTGTCAGGGTATTCCAGGGACAGTATTTTAGAAAATGAATTGTATTTAAAGATGTAAAGTTTTTTTTACATACATTTTGTTGAATTGTATATTCCCTCTGTACATACCAGCTTAACCTGCAGCATTTTGTATAAATATAAAATAAAAAAATAGCAAATCATAGCATCATTATTACAACCAGCAATAGTTTCATAAGGTAACAGGAGGACATTTAAAGTCTCTCCCCTTTGTCAGTCTGTAGGTTTGGGATGAGACTACATTACATATTAAACTGAGTAAGTGGTCTGTTTGAAACGACTTTTGCCAAAATAGGAAAATTTGTCGTTGAATGGAAAAAGATGACAAATACGTGAATGAGATGTTATGGATAGTTTTTGGAGAGAATAGAAAAGAAATTAGGAAGTGAATTTAGGGGAAAAGGTAACTGTAGTAAGGACATGTATGGATGCATGAGAGAAGTGGTAGTAATTCAAGGGGTCTCAAATGAAAATGATTTATGGAAAATATGTGATATATGCACAAGATAAATGACAGCAGGGAAGGACTGTGTGGTATACAGTGTGTGCAAGAGGTATATATTTAATTAGTAGAATGATATGTGGAATACAGCATGTGCATGACTATTGCTATTAAATATATTCAGTATAAAGATTTGTGGAAGTACTTTTGACAGTACAGAGAAGATTGGGAAGATATGTATGATTAACGTAATAGAAAACATGACTGGTTGGATATCAAATAAATGAGAAGTGAAGGATGGGCCACATAATCATACACTAATTTTATACAAGTTCCACTTAATTGTAGATGGACAAAGAAAAGCAAAGAGGATATAATTAGAGGAAGTGGGTAAAGAAAATCAAGGAGAGCATTAGAGAAGTTAAAGGTTTGTAGTGTAAGATTTAACTTCAAAGAGAGGTGAAGTGAAAGGCAAAGAAATCGATCAAATAATTGAAATTGAGGCTGAGGATGGTTGGAAGTTCTGTAGGTGTGTATTAAGAGGTTGTCACAGGAGCTGAGGCCACTCATTAAGGACAGGTTGCAGAAAGAAGAAATGCATAATTTTGAATTATATTGATATGAGAAAAAAAGAATTGGAAAAGCTAATTCTTCAAAAACATTTAATCCTGGATGAAAATGGTGCATATTAATGTTTGAAAAGCAATGGTGAACTAAAGTTTTAGGGGATTCTTGCAAAAAAGGGTGACCTTTCCAAGAGTTGGAATGAGTGCCACAGTTTAAAGAACTAACAAGGTGAAGTATGTGATATTGGTGCAGCTAGAAGAGAAACTGGGAAAAAGACTTCCGTAAGAAGTTATAAGGGCAGTTTTTCTACTTGAATACAGAGTAAATTATGAAGCAGCTGTGAAATGGATTTGGCAATAATACACAGCCCCTGTTTAGCAATGGGGTTATGTTAGTGGAGAACCAGTCATTATGTAATCTGACTATATCTGAATTTTGTTTTGAGTGACGAAGGTGGTGGTGGAATCATGGTTACTAGAAGGGAAGAGGGTGACAAGGCTTGCCTCTGTTGCCCCATGAATCAACTGCTTCAGCATTCATTTCAACTGGATATGGCAGAGAAAAAGGTATTTTGTAGAATGTCAAATGCTACCTGTGTTGCTTTCCCCTTTCCTTCTGTATAGATCTCTTTTTAATCATTTATAATCATAAGAAAATATTTTCATGACTGGGATCCTTGTTATTGATCTTGTCTATGTAGTCAGTGTTGCTGATAATCCCTTGGTTGTTCAGTAGTGGCAGCAGTTCACTGGACCCATGGACCTTGCAGTAGCAATGACTTTCTGACGATCATCAGACCTTCAAAGCACCTCTTGATTTCACGCACACAGTGATAGCCTTACATAAGGGGTACAATCTTGTCTATGCAGCCAAATGTTACTGCTAACCCCTTGGTTATTCAGTTTTGGCCTTAATTCAATGGACCAATGGAATTTGCCATAGCCTTGAGTTTCTGATGATCATTGAACCTCCAAAACCTTTAACACCGTTTGGAGACATACTGAAATGGCTAAGCAAGGGCAACTGCTCAATGCAAAATGTTCTTGTTTAGAAAATGACCATCAGTGTGTTGAATACAAATGTATTTTTGAATGCAGAATGTATTTTTACTAGAAGGAGGAATACAAATCTAAAATCATCTTGTTGTGACACAGTAATGCATACCAACAGAAAACCCAATGATATTTTTGTATTAAAGGAAAATGCTTTTACTGTACTTTGAATACATGAGTTTTTTCAAATGTCACAACTATGAGGGCTTACATATTGTTATGTGAGCCAGTATCCTAATGTACTGAGTTATGCAAGTCAGTAACCTGATGGACTGAAATGTAGTGTAATGTAACGAATATTGTTTTACAAACTGATCCTAAGCTAGGGCTAGCTGTGTGTGGAAACTTGGAAAAGTGACTGTGTACCTGATGACTAAAAGCTTTAGAGCAGGGATTGTTCCACTTTGTAAGTGGAGTTAAAATTATTGTAAAGAGTCCAGGTATATGGTAGGATTGTCATTATGTGAATAGAACAAGGTAGATATATTAATCAAAAGGGTTTTTGCAGAGGTAGGATCCTGATTATGTGAAAAGAACAAGATAAGTTTATTAATTAAAAGGGTTTTTGTACAGAGAATTAGGGGAGACAATCCTAAAAGACACTTTATACAGCATTTATGGATTCAGAAAGGCATGTGCCAAAATTGATAAGAAGAGACTGGGATGTTTTGATTATAGTGTCCGAGAAAAGGTCTAAATCTGCCAAATAATGAAAGTAAGTGTCTGTGTTACAGTAAATGGTGGCATAAACATGTTAAGATGTGGTAGTTCAGCTGGTAATAAAAAAGGTTTCTCTGCTTTTGCAACCCTTTACTTTTCAAACTGGATGGAGAGGTTTGATATCATCTGGTTGTTGTCTCTATTTGGTATGCCTACCATGAGGATAGGAAACTATAGTGTACCGATAGACAGGTGAAGGAACTTCCTAGGATGGAATTACCAAATTCTAGTATATTCTTTTCTTCTCTTGGTTGATGTTGACAACTTATTGTGTATGTTAGTAAAATAAATCTAAATATGTAATATTTGTGTAAAAAAATTCGTTATCATTTTAGAATTAGATAACAGTGAAGGAATATTAGGGTAATTCAACAGAATTCTAATAACCATATATCAAGGCAAAAACTGCAGTTATGCTTCAGCTACCTCACACTTTTTTATTCACATTTCATGAGACGTCATTTCTGAATACTCTTTTCTATAAGGGTGTGTAGATGAATGGAATGTCCACTATAGCCATAAGAGACGTAGAGTCTCATTCCAACATGACTGATTCCAATCTAAATTTGTAACCCTTTGAATATTTGGGGTCATATATTCTCCAAAGCCCTGTAATTAAAGGGAAATTAGCATGCATTGGTGTGGTAATTCCTTCATGAGCAAATAATGATGTCCTGATAAGTATACTTTTGTCTTCCTATTCAAATGCTTCCCTTGGCAAAACCGTTAGGTTCTTTTATGTTCTTAGTCAACCCTTTCATATCCTCATGATACATGATAAATGGCAATTTATCCTCTCAGCTTCCTAAAATACTTCTTGAATGAATATCACCATAGTAGTGAATAACACTTGCTTGTCTCGTGTGAATATATAAATCATTATTATTATTACTTCAAAGATTTAAGTCAGATTTTGTATCGAAACCTCTGGAGTAATGTTGCTCATTTTGAATTTCATCAAATGCAAGGGTAGTAACAAATTTTAATTGATTGTACATGAAAGTTGTGGAATGCTAATATGTTTGATTGATGTTGTATGGATAAGACATTATATGAGGTGAAGTAAAAGTGGAACAGAATGGAAATTACCCCTTTTGCATGTGGATGATGGTGTTCTATTTGTTCAATCAGGAAAGAAGATAGATGGGTTAGTGACTTACTTTTGTAATATTGTTAAGAAGAGAATGTTGAAATGTAAGAGCAAAGATTTTGTGGTTGAAGGATGTTTAGTCATAGTGCATTATAATTTTGAATAAAGAGAATTAGTTGATTAGTACAGTACTACTAAATACATATAAATTCAGTCGATTTGATCATTAGGGGGCATTTCAAAGCCAAAAAATTGAATAGTGAGAGAAAAAGAAATACTCTCAATTTCCCTTAGCCATCCTATAATGCTCACAAAATTTGAATACCCTTTTTTTCACCTCACATCTATTTTACCTGTGCATGCTGTACAAAACATTGGATTTTTATAGTATTCATTCATATTTTTTCCTTGATTTCATTAATTACTCCAGAGGGTTCCAGGCCTATGGAAGGATCTCCATAGGTTGAGTTAGATGTATAAATTAATCTTTAAGTGAAGGAAATAGTGATTGGAACAGAGAAACAACTTGAAGCGTCATTTTAATGAAAAGTACTTTTGTCATCTTCAACTCCCAAACCTCATTTCACAAGTACAATTTTTGTAATTTTTACTGTTATTGTCTTTTTTGATTAGTTCGATTTTTGTAATTTTTTACTCATTTTGATTATAGTTGAATGATTATAATTCTTATATTACAGTAATTTTGATTATGGTTCAGTTTTTGTATTTCTTTTTATTATTGTTATTTTGATCATCCAAGTTAATGGCTATTCTTTATCCTTTTGAGATTTTATAAGATTCTTTGTTAAGTTGTTTCACATCACCTTGCTTAAGTTTATTTCATGCCAGTGAAGTACAATATCAAGAAATAAGTTCACCAGTTTAAAAAGATATTACAGTAATGAATCATGAAAGATTATACCTAAAAAGATATTAAAGTAACAAATCATGAAAGAATATACCTCCAACCTTTATATATGAGCAACAAAGTTAGAAAACTTTTTTTTTACATTTTAGTCTGGGACCATGTCTGCTGCACTCTAGAATTAAGTCTCAATTAAAATTCAAATTTTTTATAGGTAACCTTGAAAGGGGAGGTGGTGAAAGACCCCTTTACTAATGATCATAGGAAACCTGAAGGCCAGAATGAAGAGAAAAGAATTGAAGTGCACTGAGATATGATCGACTGGGAGAATTGAATTGTAGAGGATGCTTGCATGACAAACCTGGCAAACAACCATATATACTGCCCAGTGGTAACTGAAGATCATTTGTTTAGCAAGCAAAAGTATCTAACCCATGAATGACGATGGAGGCATGTATGTAAGGAAAACTGACTTTTTCCAAGCAGGGGAAACAAAGGATATAGTTTTTGTACCATAATATTATTTCATGATGATTTTGACTAGTGAATCCTGAAAGGTCCTCCAGTTTCTAGGTAAAGGTCAACGTTAATTTTAAAAGCAGCAGACGATTGTTGAAAAACCATGCACAAAAAGTATTTCTATATGCATAACTGGGAAGGAATGGATAGAGTTAGGAAAGAATAGGGTAAACCATTCTGCTGCACCTACAGGTGCTGTCCAGATATGTGTACGAGTGAGGATCGGTCTGTGGGCATGGGGTGTGTGATGTCCCCATGGTTGCTTAATTTGTTTATGGATGGGGTGGTTAGGGATCTAAATGTGAGAGTTTTGAAGAGAGGGGTGAGTATGCAATCTGTTGGGGATGAGAGTGCCTGGGAAGTGGGTCACTTGTTGTTTGCCGATGATACAGCTCTGGTGGCTGATTCGAGAGAGAAAGTTTGGAAAAATGTGTGAAAGGAGAAAGTTGAGAGTAAATGAGAATAAGAGCAAGGTTATTAGGTTCAGTAGGGTTGAGGGACAAGTTAATTGGGATGTTAGTTTGAATGGAGAAAAATTGGAGGAAACGAAATGTTTTAGATATCTGGGAGGGGACTAAGCAGTGGATGGAACCATGGATGCGGAAGTGAGTCACAGGGTGGGGGAGGGGGCAAAGGTTCTAGGAGCAATGAAGAATGTGTGGATGGAGAGAACGTTATCTTGGAGGGCAAAAATAGGTATGTTTGAAGGAACAGTAGTTCTAACAATATTATATGGTTGCCAGGCATGGGCTATAGATAGGGTTGTACAGAGGAGGGTGGATGTGCTGGAAATGAAATGCTTGAGGACAATATGTGGTGTGAAGTGGTTTGATTGAGTAAGTAATGAAAGGGTAAGAGAGATGTGTGGTAATAAAAAGAGTGTGGTTGAGAGAGCAGAAGAGGGTGTACTGAAGTGGTTTGGAGGTATGGAAAGATTGACAAAGAGGATATATGAGTCAGAGGGATATATGAGTCAGATGTGGGAGACCAAACTGGAGGAGGAAGGATGGAGTGAAAAACATTTTGAGCGATCGGGACATGAACATACAGGTGGGTGAAAGGCATGCAAGGAATAGAGTGAATTGGAACGATGTGGTATACAGGGGTCGTTGTGCTGCCAATGGACTGAACCAGGGCATGTGAAGCGTCGGGTAAACCATGGGAAGATCTGTGGGAGCTGTGGTTTCGTTGCATTACACATGACAGCTAGAAACTGAGTGTGAACGAATGTGGCGTTCTTGTCTTTTCCTGGCGCTACCTCGCTGGAAGGGAGGGGGGATGCTATATCATGTGTGGCGAGGTGGCGACAGGACAGGATGAAGGCAGCAAGTATGAATATGAACATGTGTATAGATGTATATGTCTGTGTCTGTATATGTATGTAAATGTGCGTGTATGGGCGTTCATGTATATATGTGTATGTGGGTGTTTGGGCCATTCTCCGTCTGTTTCCTTGCGCTACCTCGCTGACGCGGGAAACAGCGGTTAAGTATAATAGTGATAATAATAATAATGATTAATATATATATATATATATATATATATATATATATATATATATATATATATATATATATATATATATATATATATATATAATATATACCGTAGGGTGAGCCAGGTATCCATTTTATCGACCAACCGTTGCCTAGGGATAGATGAACAGCTAGGTTGACTGCTGTATATCTACTGTTGTAACGAGGACTCGAACATATGTGCTGGACTCTGGGCGGCTTGTGAATGCGTCACGGTCAGGAAATAATGTACCTCAATGTATATTATTCTTTAAGGCAGCCAAGATGATTAGCTCCACGTAACAATATTTAGAGGAAACAAAAAAAGTGTCAAGGCTTTTACGTACTCTAAAATCCCACATCTTTGGTTTCTGTACCAATTTACAGTTCCTAGCTAACATAGCAATCGCTATGAAAGATATAATGAATAAACGCCTAGCCTTAACAACTTGGTCGTACTGACTAGCCATTCCTAAGAAGCTACCGTGACTAACAATCATGTTTAACGACATCTCATTGAAATCCCTAACAGCCGACTTATGTGAACGGAAGTAATTACTCCTCCCTTGGCTCTTGTTGAATAATGTTAACCGCTACGACCCATCAAGCTTACAGTTACACCAGCAGCAGCTGTAATCGGTCATTACTATTATTATGAAACGGGAACCAGATGCGCATATGTTCTGGTTCTCTCATCAGTTGACGCTGGGTGTCGGGTGAGCTGGGTGCTGCTAAGTGGCTAGTCCCGTGATGTTTCCCTAGGAGACCAAAGTCATTAAGATGCAAATTGGTGGTTAGTAAAGCGTTGCCAATCCAGGTGTGTGTGTGTGTGTATATATATATATATATATATATATATATATATATATATATATATATATATATATTCCTATGAGACACGATAAGTTCCCAAGTGCACTTTCGTGCAGTTGATATACATCGAAGAGACAATGCTAGGACGCCATTTGGTAAACATGTGGAAAAGAAGGGGAATTGTTTACAAATTCTGTCAATGATAAAGCTATCCAATTTGTATATACCTTCACTTATATTAAGGTTACAATTCTTTATGTATTCAGTAATAGAAGATTCAATGATATTTCTCGTGGTACTGGAGTTAGAGTTAATAACCGAGATGGCATTACTCCAGTCAATACAATGATCATAGTTCTTAACGTAATTAAACAAGGCATTTGATTCTTGTCCCATTCTTATACTATATTCATGTTGCCGAAGTTTAACAGAAAGATCCTTACCAGTCTGCCCAACATAAAACATATCACAATTTCTACATGGCACTTTATAGATGCATCCAGGAGAGTTTTCTGGCGAGGTCCTGATAAGATATTCGTTATAGTATTATTGTTGCTGAAGGCAACATTTCCATAAAAGTATTTAAGCAACATGGGAAGTAAAGTAAAATCATTATTAAAAGGGAGAACTAAAAAATTCTTGGTGTCAATGGGACGTTTGGGTTCAATTCTATAAAATGATTTCTTTGCTAACTTAAGGGATTTATGTAAGCTGACCTATCACATTTATTAAGTTCTCCCCCATACAAAGTATAGAAATATTTCACAAAGTCTTGGGCGTATGAACTACCTGAATAGGTTAAAAGAACCGAAACTCTACAGTCTAGAACAACGAAGGGTGAGAGATGTGGTGATTTATGTCTGGAAATAAGTGAAAGACACAGAACTCGAAAGCAACTGTGCCAGGAAGATACAGAATCATTAAGTAAGTGTAATTCCTGGAAAATACACACACACACACACACACACACACACCCAAAAGACTAATGTGGAAGATTGCGTGGCGAGGAAGCTTTGTAGCAATTATTTCATTCATTTAATGCGACAACTTAAGAATATACACAGGGAGACTACAGGAACAATCAGAGGTTCAGATGAAGTTGCTGTAATCTCACGGACTTCGAATTCACAGCTACGCTGTACCAATAGCCAACGATGTAGTATTGAGCATTCACGGGAAGAGCAAGCAAGCTAGGCAAGTGTTGACAGACTGTCCCGAAGAGTGACCCCGCTGGTAGTGGTGAGGGACCTAAACACTGGGATTAAAGGAGTTGGGTTTTGTTATCCCACCCAGCCCACACGAGAATTAGGGTCCCTTTGGTCACTGGTGTGGGCTGGTGGAGTCCCCACCCCCCATTTCTGGACGGCGAGTCTGTATAACGACGTGACAACGTAACATACACACAGCAGGACTGTGACGTTGATGTGGTAAGGGTAAGAAGGGATTATGTTTGTCAGTCATGTGTTGTTATCGGTCGTCATAATCAGTTACATATTTAATGTTGTATGATAAGATATGAAGGTTAGAGCCACTTCCATGTCTATGTTTTTATTAAGGAAGTGATCAGTAATGACACAGTGCAGGTCGAGAGGCATTCGAGTAGTTTCGAAAATTTGCTTTGTATCCACATGAATAATGTTGTAAACCATTAAGAGCTAAACGCACACATAGTATCTACCATTAACGTTGTTTAGCATATCTTCGTCATATATTCCTCCATATATCCTATGAAAACCAAACCTGAATGATAATAATAGGTAATCAGACAATGTAAGTAGACTTAGGCTCGAAACAATGAGCAGTGAAGCAGTCTTGAGTTGGTCGAAGTCGTAATGGAACATCACCGAGTCTAAGACAACAAACATTTTACTGAAGTAGGTCTATCGTTGTATATTTGTAATGATATTATATGCCGCCAGTGATTAAAAATACAGGTTACTACATAATTATGGGCCGCAATATTAATGATAGAAACTGATTCAGGCCCACAATTGTACTTGGTGTTGATGTAGTGGTGTGGACGTGAGGGCTGACAATACGGAGGGCTGTGTGTGATGTGGTGGTGTGGTTTATGCTAGTGGGGGGTCCGGACTTTCATATCTTCATATAGTTGCTAATGTCGAATATTGTGTGGAGGGGTGGGCCACAAGGCTGGGTGTGTGTGTGTGTGTGTGTGTGTGAGGGTGGAAACAGGCGTGTAAGCGAGGCGAAGCGGGTGTGCCAGCTTGCTAACCCAAGTCAGCCTTCCTCCCGGCTGGCTTTAGCTGCCTACCGCATGAACAAATTGCTTTTTCTCTCATTACAGAGTCAATATCATGGGAGTTATGCAGTTTACGCAGGACCTGATATTTTGGTTATTATTGTCTCAACTGTGATGAATATTATGCTGGCATGATCCTCACGCCATACATTCATGTGCACCTGAATCAATATTAATATTACGGCCCATAAGTATTTAATATCCTTTATTTTCAACCACTGGCGGCGTATACTTGCATATGTAACCTATTCTAAATCTAATGCCACTCAAGGAATTTTGAACTTTAGACACCCACAGCTAGAGACAGAGTCCAATCATCAATCAAAAAATAATTCAGTTTCTTTTTCTGTAACATTTTTGTAGCAAATGACATTTTGTTTATACTCTTGAACACAAGGTCACCTATGCTAAACTAACCTAACCTAACAACCTAAGCTAAACTAACCAAACAAACTAACCTAACCTAACCTTCTCATTAAAAAAAATAATGTGGGATTCTGTCTATATCAAGCCAGGGTCGCTACCATTCGAGACAGAACCCGGCCATCACAGAAAACTTTAAGTTCTGCGTATTACTCTTGCAAGACAATATATCGTAATCTGTAGTAACCTAACCTAACCTAACCTAAACTAGTGTAAGAAATAATAATTGCGAAGAATCTATTATACTCTATGCCGAACTTAGGTTTTGTGTGATAACTTTGTCTCCGAAACTTTCGTGTCTAAACTACACAATTGGCAGTACTCTCCATAACACAGTAATGCAGTGGATAATTATAACTCGTATATCTATAACCGTTGTAAATCCTATGTCCAGTGTTTTATATATGAATAATCATGAAACGCCTGCTTCCACCCACACCCACCCACACACCCACACGTAACTAGTCCGACCCCACCAGCATAACCACATCTCACACCCACACACCCACACCCACCCACCCACCCACACACCTCCACGAACTTTTATGTGTGACTTTACCCATCACCTTATGTACCAAGTTACCCAAGTACCTTTTTGATATCAATGCCTTTCCTTTTTTAATACTGTAGTTTAAAAAGTTCCTTTTTTGTAAAGTCTACATAACGCAGCGACTTGACCCTACGAATATCGTGTGAATATCCATCAGTTAAATTGTTGCGATTTGTAGACCGGTAATATACGAATAAATAAACCCAAAAGTGGGCAGGGCAGTGCAATTTAGGATAAACAATCCACATTTAACTTTCACAACCCTTCCCACTTGGAATCAATTTACCTCTCAGTTGTTAACTCAGCGGGTATGATAATGTTCGAATTGTCACCATTTTAATGAGTTATGTGGAAATGGGTAAATTCAAATCGTTGCGTATACAAAGACTTTCCAGAACCCCCGGAAGATTCCCTCTTCCCATTTTTTTTTATTCTTATGCCAACACAATTGGACTCATTTTGAAAAATGTTTCGGTGGAACAGATTTTAAGGTTGTCTGGCTTCCATTCAGTGAACTCGAGAAAACAATATTTCTTATGCATAACTTTTGACGTACAGAAATGTACTCCATTTACATTCTCATAATTCGTTTCATTAAAATTTGACACATGTCCATTTTTTTTACGAGCGCTCGTCCGCTTTCTTACTTAGCCATAGCAGTGCCTCCTCCTGTGACGTAAGACACCACCACAACAGTTTAGCACCGGCTCCTCCTTTACCCACAAACTTTCCACCTCATTATTTGAAAATGTTTTCGCTCTCTCTTTCCTGTAAACCATGTGCTTTCCCTCTTGTAGCTGGAGATAACTAATTGTACTTCATCTCCTTCCATGAGCGTCGCCACTTTTCCCCCATTAGAGATGTATTTTTTTTGTAACTATTTTTCCCTGTAATTGCCAAATGACGCCCGGTATTCATGCATCATATGTATATATCTGCCAGCCTGTGATGAGTCTTACGCAGTCTTAAGGCAAACATCTAAAATATTAGAGCCATCAAATTCCATTACGGGAGCTACCCACATCCCATCTCCCCATGAAATATTAGAGCCATCAAATTCCATTACGGGAGCTACCCACATCCCATCTCCCCATGATTTTACTGGAAGAGATGGAGTCCCGTTCTCAAACTACCTCGTTTAACCCTTTTCGAGACAGGGACACTTACATGATGATCATGTCAATTCATCATTACGCTGTCGAGATCACTGAGGTCTTCAGAAGCAGATAATTCAGTCAGAAATGACTTTATGTGACGAGAATTCCGTTTGTCCATATAACGGTTTCTGTTTTACTAAAATGCTTATGAACGAAAAAGAAAAAGTCGGCTACAGTACATTTGAATGTCAGTAATATTGTTACAAATGTGACGGGACGACTACTAGGCATAGAAATGTTATATACAACAAAGTTATGATACATAAACATGCATACAAGTTAGTCTTGAATGCACAAAAACACGTTGAAGTAGAGTTGAAAGCCAGTTTTTTTTTTTTTGTATAGGAAACGTACCTTATACATTATGAGCTCGGTGTATTGACTCATATGTACTGAACAGGGATTTTCATATTCTTGGGGCCCCATCTCGTGAACTTTGTATGAATATTTTTTTGTGTTACAGGGAGAGAATTGTATACCTGTGCTGTTCAGTTTCTTAACTTTACATACATATACTTTACATCCTATGTGTACCCATTCCCTCCTTCCCACTTCAGCCAGGTACCACCCATTTATCGAGTGTTTACCCATATGTGTACCCATTCCCTCCTTCCCACTTCAGCCAGGTACCCCCCATGTATCGGGTGTTTACCCCTATGTGTACCCATTCCCTCCTTCCAACATTCAACCAGGTACCCCCCATGTATCGGGTGTTTACCCCTATGTGTACCCATTCCCTCCTTCCAGCATTCAACCAGTTACCACCCATTTATCGGGTGTTTACCCCTATGTGTACCCATTCCCTCCTTCCAGCATTCAACCAGTTACCACCCATTTATCGGGTGTTTACCCCTATGTGTACCCATTCCCTCCTTCCAGCATTCAACCAGGTACCACCCATTTATCGGGTGTTTACCCCTATGTGTACCCATTCCCTCCTTCCCACTTCAGCCAGGTACCACCCATTTATCGGGTGTTTACCCCTATGTGTACCCATTCCCTCCTTCCCACTTCAGCCAGGTACCACCCATTTATCGGGTGTTTACCCCTATGTGTACCCATTCCCTCCTTCCAACTTTCACCAGGTATCCCCCATTTATCGGGTGTTTACCCCTATGTGTACCCATTCCCTCCTTCCCACTTCAGCCAGGTACCACCCATTTATCGGGTGTTTACCCGTATGTGTGCCCATTCCCTCCTTCCAACATTCAACCAGGTACCACCCATTTATCGAGTGTTTACCCCTATGTGTACCCATTTCCTCCTCCCAACTTCATCCAGGTACCCCCCATTTATCGGGTGTTTACCCGTGTGTGTACCCATTCCCTCCTTCCAACTTCAACCAGGTAACCCCCATTTATCGACCAGCCCAGAGGGGACAGATGGAACAGCTAAGTTCGCTTGAGGCGAACTGCCACGCCCAGAACTCACACCCTCTCTCGAGTCGGGCATTATGGTGAACGTGTTTGTGTGATTACCATTTGTGTTGCGGGAGTGAGAGTTTTACACTCGTGTTGCCGCCCTCCACCATCTCCTAGCGTGTTCTTTAAGGATCTTCAACTCCTTACGGGAATCCTTTTTACACCGCTCCCTTGCAGAGGGCAGCCTCAAAGCTTTTCAGGTAGCCTACGGAAGGGGGTCCTAGGGTTTGTCAAATTATGATCTCTCTCGTCAAGCCCAATTTTTTGTATCTTTGGAAGAATGATTTAGCAAGGCGGAGGGAGGCATTTCCTCTCACTTCCCGGAGGCACTGTCAACTGGTCATACCTTTGTGCATCATCCGGAGAAAATGCTTGGCACTTAACAGCACAAAGATGTCAGATATCGTATTTTGCTTCTTTTTAAAACTTACGATCGTTACAGAAACAATTTTCCATCAGTTCGTCTTGAGCTGGGTCTCTTGGGGGATATACTAACAAATTGATTGTTTATCATAAAGTGCCAATGAATAATCATAGTGTTGGTGAATGCTGACTTAATTACATTATGATTTTTATATATTCAGGAGTATGATAGGTTACAGAAGTCATTTTTAAGTGTAAGTCAAATTTCACAGTTTTAAAAGGAAGTTCGAGAGGTATGAAAGCCCATTTGTAGCCTGGAAATAATGTGCTTATTATTTTCCCCCCAAACAGGTGAAGGAAAAATGGAAGTCACTGCAATCGTGAAATCTTGAAGAAAAAAAAAAAAAAACGGTGGGAAACGTGATGCTGTCAACCACACTCGATTGCTGTCACGGTCGGCTTCACAAGTGGGTGAACATAAGCACTCGCCTCCACAAGTTTTCGTTCACCCCACATTCTTTAAAAAAAAAGGTATGTCCATCAGATTGTAGCGTTTATCGACATTTCCAAACTCCACTGTTCACATTGCGCTATACCTACGAATCGAATTAGTCTTTAGCGTCCGTCTATCTCGTCATATATATACCGTGAAGGGAGAGGAAATCGCAAAAGCCGGGTGTAATATGAACAGAATATATTGGGAGGGGAAGAAGTGGTGGTGGAGAGCAGCTACGTGGGTCAGGTGGCCATCCAAACTACAGCGGTCACCGACTGGCGCTCAGTGGTCTCCCATGTTTACCTTCCACACGCTCGCCATATTGTACTCACTCGGTCCCTCAGTGCCTTGCTCACTTATGTGTTTGACATTGTATTTGCCATCCTGTCTAACGACATCTATCTAGCTTTGGCATGAAGGATGCTTTTACTTTATTCCAGTAGATAAACTCGTCGTAGACCAGCAGGTCTTGTGTCTTTCCTATGTATCCGATACTTTAGCTGTAAACTCGTCGTGGACCAGCAGGTCTTGTGTTTTATATGTCTTCCCCATGTATCCGTTACTTAGTTGTGTATCAGATGGTCTCCTGATTAACACCCAGTGATTTGATGTTTTTCCCCCCGATACGTGAGTTTCCCCCGATACGTGAGTTTCCCCCCGATACGTGAGTTTCGAGTTTCCCCCCGATACGTGAGTTTCGAGTTTCCCCCGATACGTGAGTTTCCCCCGATCATCACATGAGCTGCTGTTTTCCTGATATCCGGTTCATAACCCGGGGATAACCGATTGTCCTAATTAAGGCTCGTGGTCTGCTGGTTATTTAATAATATGGCCAGATCCCTGACAGTTTAAGACTTTGACCCACAGTGGTCTACATGGTGTTACTCCATAGGAGTCTACCTTTCCCTGCTACTGACGGTAGCGCAGTTTTAGGAGGTTAAAGAACACATAATACACTAGACTTGTAGTGTTTTTACGTGTGTTCGAACCTCACCTCGGTTTGGGGATAGCGTTGACTTTTTAATCTGGCGTGACAAATATGTCGACTAATGGACAGATATATTTGCATCTGCTTTTATACAGCTGACTGAGGATATGAATGTTAGGAGATGATTAATTACTTTAGACAACGTCATCTATATATATTTCGCAGTGACGTGTGCAAAATGGTTGTTGACCTGAGTAGTAGGGTTGGGTTTGTTACCTAAGTGTCTTTCTGACCCCCACTCCATGTGGGTTGCCATACCACCCTCACTACCTGCTTCAGTACCGTGTCAAGATGTGACCCTGGTAACATCTGCTGGTGGCTCTGTATTGTATTTCCCTCCATCTGTGATGTGTTGCTACTTGCTTCTGAAAATGTGGTGAAATACACGAAAGCGCGGAAGCAAATTTTTCTGCTTTGATTTTTCATTGTGGTCTACAAGTTCATCTGTGATCGTCACGTGTCTGCTTCGTGAATATATATACACACACACACACACACACACACACACACACACACATATATATATATATATATATATATATATATATATATATATATATATATATATATATATATATATATATATATATCCATTCATCATTGGAATACGTTATCAAAACATGTCTTTAAACATTTAAACTTCAAAACATTCATTGAACTGTTCCCTGTTCTTGTAAATCAAACTCAACTCAGATACGTGTAAATCAAACTCAGGTGATTTGTATGTGTGGAGAAGCAGACATGGACGACGGTCGTAAGCGCTGGCCTGTGGTCGCAGGAGGTGACAAGCAGCGCAAGTGAAAGCACCCGCGCGCACGCACACGCCCACTTTCTCTGGCTTTCCTGTACACGTCTATCTATTAACCAGACCACCAGACCCACCATGGTCTAGACAATGATCCACCTTGCTCATCCCACCAGTTCTTGATGAGGGAAGTAGTGAGGAGGAGGAGGAGGAGGAGGAGTGACTGTGAGGAGGAGGAGGAGGTTATGGCCGTCAGCTGTAGCTGCCATCCGTGGTGGCTGGCTGGCGGGAGGGAGGGAGTCGGGCGTGACCTTCAACGTTCCCCCGTGATAAACTTCCAAACCCGCCACAAACACTCTGTCGCTACGTGTTAAAGAGAAAACGCAGGAAAACCTTATCCAAGACTCTTATTTCTTTTTTTTTCTTCATCGTACAAATGCAGAAATTATAAGAAAAGGTAACGCGATCAAGCGCTTGCTTGGCCTAGAAAGATTGGTGTTGGACGGCGGGAACCAAGTGTGATGTTGGGATGTAAATCACTTTATTATTAAGTATTGGCTCCTGATGATGAGGTGGATTGTCTCCACAAAACATGTCGTGCCATATGTATAGAAAAATGACATGTTAGATATGATTGTATGGACTCGTACTGAAGTGTGATTTCACCATACTATCATCATTGACAAGTGTGATCATCATATCTCCATATATATATATATATATATATATATATATATATATATATATATATATATATATATATATATATGGTGGTGAAATGGCACTTCATTAGGTTGAACCCTGGATTGGAGGAAGAGGTCGTCTTGGAGGAAGAGGAGGATAAATGCTTCCATTCCCACAACAGTAACCTCTGCTATGTGTCTGACGGAGACAGCAGCATCACCACATAAGAGACAGTAATTGACCCAAGGAAAATAAAAAAAGAAGTTACGTAAATTATTCCAGTCAGCTGTGTTGAGATGTCAGCGTGTATGTAGGAATGTATGATGGTAAACCTAAGGTGTATAGGGATATAATGAAAAATATAACAAGTTTATTCATAGTTAAGAGTTTATATATATATATATATATATATATATATATATATATATATATATATATATATATATATATAACCCAAGTACAAATTCTGTCGACCAATCTCTCGTGGGTGGATGAACAGCTGGGTAGACTGTCGATCGAATGCCGAAACTAGGACTCGAACCTATACGCTTGACCCTGGGCGGCCCGTGGAAGCGTCACGGTCAGGAACACTAGCCACTACACCACTGTGGGCCCAAGATTGGCCTCTGATGTATGGTCATTTAAGAACAATCAGACCCCACTGCATAACCAGCTGTATCATATAACAAATCATTAATTTTATCAATTACGAATAAGTAGTGATTCAGTGAAGTAATGACAAGGTGTTTTTTCTTCATGATGTGAATTTACAGTTGTTATTTGGTGGGTCAAATTGTATCCAGCCTTTGTTACTCTTGGTACACTAGACTGTTGCTAGCCTGCGTCCTGTAGACCATGTACCATTAACCCCCCCTTAGCTCGTTTTCTTTATAAATGGACTTTCAACTCCTTTCAAGAAAACGTCGTCTGATTTGTGTAAGTACGTATTAGTACAGCACGGGGAGGGAGTTCTACACTCTTGGGTTGTTGATACAACGAAATGTGTTTTTCATTAAAGTCAGCAGCTCTTGTTATGGTAATGTCTTTCCTCATTTGATATATTTATAAACATGAATCTGGTCTGACCACTCTAATAGATAGTATTTTTTTCTCTATTTCTTTTAAGGGGATTTAACATAAGAATTGTATGTGCCCATTACCCTCACCAGTAAACTAATGACACAAAATTGAACGCATTCTCTTGCTAAAATAAACTTAGATAATCGTAATTAGGAATCTTTGATAAGTATTAAGACTTAAAGATTTTCATTGAAAGGATTTTTTTTTCAAAGTACAGGATGTGTTTTGGTCCAGCCGCCAGAAGCAGTTATGGTCGCGTAGAATATTAACATGTGTGTACTAGGCTACAGCCCAGCTGGATAAGGGGTTTCATGGTGGACATATTTGTTTCGGGTGACAAAGAGCGTTTGACACGTTCTAATATTAAGAGACTATGATGTGTATATAAAGGACTAGAATTTGATCCTCCTGATGAATTATATCTGGCTAATTACAGATTAACAACGACAAATACAGTATCTCGTGAATACAGCAGAGCGTTTTTGTAAGAAATTTGGCCATAGACTCAGGATACATTCCCTGCTGCTTTTTTGAAATGATTTTACTTTTAATATTTGTGTTTTTCCCTTTCCCTGAATGTCTAGGTAGTTATTTTTTGCGGATGGACACACTGGTATGAAAAACATCGAATTAATATGAGTATGTATATATATATAGAGTGTGGATGCGTACAACTGTAAGAGTATATCATTCACAAGGGGTTTCATTGTTCCGTTTGTGTGATCAGTGTTCATCAAGGCTTGAAGTGGTTTGTTCTTCGTGTGGGACGAGTGAACCACCTCAACCAGGCTCAGGCGTGTGTGTGTGTGTGGGTGGGTGTAGACACGCCAGTCAAGCGTTCTTGAAGGTGACGTCATCGCCCAGGTCGCTCGATCCAGTGACTCGACATTGGAGGAGGAAGATCTGCCAGCCATGAAGACACACACACACACACACACACACACACACACACACACACACTGCTTTGTGTTTGAGATGATATATTTATCGTCACTCGAAAGATATTCCTTCAGTCATCGAAGCCATACGATTTACGTCGAGCGAAAAAAAAAAAGAAATACGCTGTGGTCTTTGGGAAAGAGTGAGTGAGTGGGGTTTAGGGAAAATATGTGGTTTGGTAATGGATACTGGGGTAGTGTGTGGATGTGAGCGAAGCGCCCGGTCTTCGTCTATTCCTAGCGCTACGTCGCTAACGTAGGAAACGGTCGAGATGATATATATATTTTTTTTTTTTTTTATACTTTGTCGCTGTCTCCCGCGTTTGCGAGATAGCGCAAGGAAACAGACGAAAGAAATGGCCCAACACCCCCCATACACATGTATATACATACGTCCACACACGCAAATATACATACCTACACAGCTTTCCATGGTTTACCCCAGACGCTTCACATGCCTTGCTTCAATCCACTGACAGCACGTCAACCCCGGTATACCACATCGCTCCAATTCACTCTATTCCTTGCCCTCCTTTCACCCTCCTGCATGTTCAGGCCCCGATCACACAAAATCTTTTTCACTCCATCTTTCCACCTCCAATTTGGTCTCCCTCTTCTCCTTGCTCCCTCCACCTCCGACACATATATCCTCTTGGTCAATCTTTCCTCACATCCTCTCCATGTGCCCAAACCACTTCAAAACACCCTCTTCTGCTCTCTCAACCACGCTCTTTTTATTTCCACACATCTCTCTTACCCTTACGTTACTCACTCGATCAAACCACCTCACACCACACATTGTCCTCAAACATCTCATTTCCAGCACATCCATCCTCCTGCGCACAACTCTATCCATAGCCCACGCCTCGCAACCATACAACATTGTTGGAACCACTATTCCTTCAAACATACCCATTTTTGCTTTCCGAGATAATGTTCTCGACTTCCACACATTCTTCAAGGCCCCCAGAATTTTCGCCCCCTCCCCCACCCTATGATCCACTTCCGCTTCCATGGTTCCATCCGCTGCCAGATCCACTCCCAGATATCTAAAACACTTCACTTCCTCCAGTTTTTCTCCATTCAAACTCACCTCCCAATTGACTTGACCCTCAACCCTACTGTACCTAATAACCTTGCTCTTATTCACATTTACTCTTAACTTTCTTCTTCCACACACTTTACCAAACTCAGTCACCAGCTTCTGCTGTTTCTCACATGAATCAGCCACCAGCGCTGTATCATCAGCGAACAACAACTGACTCACTTCCCAAGCTCTCTCATCCCCAACAGACTTCATACTTGCCCCTCTTTCCAGGACTCTTGCATTTACCTCCCTAACAACCCCATCCATAAACAAATTAAACAACCATGGAGACATCACACACCCCTGCCGCAAACCTACATTCACTGAGAACCAATCACTTTCCTCTCTTCCTACACGTACACATGCCTTACATCCTCGATAAAAACTTTTCACTGCTTCTAACAACTTTCCTCCCACACCATATATTCTTAATACCTTCCACAGAGCATCTCTATCAACTCTATTTATTTATTTATGGATCTGGAGAAGGCATATATATATATATATATATATATATATATATTGGAAAGGATCACAATTTTGCGTGTGATCAAGGTATTCCTATGAATCCACGGGGAAAATGAAACACGATAAGTTCCCAAGTGCACTATCGTATAATAATCACATCATCAGGGGAGACACAAGAGAGAAATATAAGTCAGTTGATATACATCGAATAGACGAAGCTAGGACGCATGTTTACCAAAAGGGCGTCCTAGTTTTGTCTCTTCGATGTATATCAACTGACATATTTCTTTCTTGTGTCTCCCCTGAAGATGTGATTATTACACGAAAGTGCACTTGGGAACTTATCGTGTTTCATTTTCCCCGTGAACTCATAGGAATATATATATATATATATATATATATATATATATATATATATATATATATATATATATATATATATATATATCTAGATTTATGTGATATATTATTTTCCATAATTAATATTTAGAAAGGTGCACGGATAGGATTGAATCAGCATGAGTCAGGGGCTGTTTGGCTTCTGTTAAGTCTAGTTTCGACTACATTGCAAACAAAGATACACATCACTGTAACGCCACTATCACTCTCAAATTTCTTCAAACATTAATGACGTAAGAAAGTGAAATTTTGCATCTTTTGTTTACAACACTTCTTTTTTTTTTTAACGCGTTTTTTACACTTTCTTCTCACGATAGTGTTTTCTGCAAGATGGTTTTGTACAGTCATTTCCAGTTAAATAATGCGTAAATACTTGAGCCTCAACACAGCTGACTGGAATGATTTACGTAACTTCTTTTTTGACTTTCCTTGGGTCAATTACTGTCTCTTATGTGGTGATGCTTCTGTCTCCGTCAGACGCATAGCAGAGACCTCTTCCTCCAATCCAGGGTTCAACCGTTCCTGTTCTGAGGCCATTCAGGCAAGGGATCAGGCATATCGGGCTTGGAAAAACTCTCCTTCCTCTGGCTCCCATTCAGCTTTTATCACTGCCTGTAATCGCTGCAAGCACGTTATCTGTGAGGCAAAACGTTCCTTTATCCAAAGAAAGTGTAATAACCTCCCCTCGTCATCCACTGATAGGTCTTTCTGGTCTTTAGCTAAGTGTATCGCTAATAACTTCTGTCACTCTACCTTTCCTTCACTCCACCGTTGTGACGGCACTATAGCTGTCTCTCCCGTAGACAAAGCAACTCACTCTGGTTCCCGTTTCTCCTCTAACTCCACCTTGGATGACTCTAACTTACCTTCACCCCCTGATGCTCCTCTTACTAATCCTATGCATCTTCCCGTAATCTCTTTTCGGAATGTTCGAAAATCGCTTCTTTCTCTGGACACAAGCGAGGCTTATGGTCCTGATGGCACCCATCCCCGTGTGCTGAAAGTGTGTGCCTCTGAACTTGCACCTGTGCTTGCTCGTCTATTCCATTTCTGTTTAAATACCAGAACTTTGTCTTCTTGGAAGCGTGCATTGATACCTCCCATCCCTAAGAAAGGTGACCGTTCTGACCCCTCTAACTATCGTCCTGTTGCTTTAACATCTACCATTTCCAAAGTCTTGGAATCCCTCCTCGACTCCCATATCCTTAAACACCTCGAAAATCTCAGTCTTCTCTCTGGTCACCAGTATGGCTTCCGTAGGTCGAGATCCACTGGTGATATTCTTTCCTATCTTTCTAATGTCTGGTCATCAACCCCGAAAGATTTAGGGAAGTCATGTGTAGTTGCCTTTGACATATCTCAGGGTTTTGACAGCGTGTGGCACCGGGGTTTCATCTCAAAGCTCCCCTCTTTTGGCTTCCCTCCCTCACTTTGCTCCTTCATGTCTAGCTTCCTCTCTGGCCGATCCATCTCTGTGGTTGTTGATGGATCAGCCTCCCCCCCCCCGCCCCGCCTTTTTCTCCTTTAACATCGGTGTCCCTCAAGGTTCTGTCCTGTCCCCTACACTTTTTTTTTCGCCTTTTTTCAATGATTTCTCCACAAATAATCCAATGCACTCATGTGCTGACGACTCAACACTGCATTCATCCATATTTTTCGATGCTGCTTCCTCCTTTCTCACTCGATCTGCATCTCGTCTTGACACAGCTTCCTCAATAAACTTGGACAGGATATTTCAATGGGGTACACAAAATCTTGTCATTCAATACCTCCAATTTCTGCTCATCTCTCTATCGAAAACTCCTCACAACTCTCGTCTCTCCTTTGATGGTTCTGTAATTCCACCTGTTGCTTCAGTGAACATACTTGGAATCAGTGTAACTTCCACTTTTTCTTTGGAAACCCCACATTACAGGAATAGCTAAGTTTGTCTCTAAGAAACTGGGTGTCCTGTTTAGATGTCGAAACTTCTCTTCTGAACACTGGCTCAGTTTACACAAGGGATGGTTCTAGCTCTGTATCTTTACTCGACAGGGCTATGTCAAAAGCGGTTCGACTTATACACAGTCCCAGGCTAACTTCCAAAATTGACCGCCTTGTCCTACGCCGCAATGTTGGTCCATTTTCCCTCTTCTATAGGTATTACTTCGATTTTTGCTCCTTGGAAAGCTGGCTGCTTGTGTGCCCCCCACCACTAGCTAGACCACGCAATACTCGGCAAGCTGCTGCGTCACATGATCAATCTATGGCCATCGGCAACTCAAGGGTGGGCCGTTTTGATACCTGCTTCTTTCTCTACACGTCGAAGGTTTGGAGCTCTCCACCTTCTCATGTCCTTCCCAGTAACAGTGACCTGGCACATTTTAGAATAGAGGTCTTTCACTTTTTCAAAAATTTGTAAATACTTTCCCTCGTCTTTTCTTTTCCCGTTTCATAATCCTCTTTATTTCAAATAAGTCCCGGCCTTCATGTGGACTTTCGTCCATGACTGGTGCCTTCAACATAGAAAAATAAAGAGTTAGTCATTGCTTTAAGGTACTGAAGTGTCTATGGTTCCTTAAAGCGCGATTGGGATTTTGTTTCTTTACGTAGAAGTTGAACTTTAGGTTGAGACGTGTTGGCGGAAGCGTAGTCTCTTGTCGCGCTTTCCCCCCTCTCTCTTTCTCTCTCTCTCTTTCTCTCCCCCCCCATTGTTGCCTTACGCATAGCCGATGGCTAGAATTTTTTTGATAACAGGTGAACGAAGTCATCATATATTGCTTTTTACTCGTGTGTGTGTGTGTGTGTGTGTGTGTGTGTTGATCACTTACCGAGACGTACAAGCAATATGGAAAATAGAAAACAAAAATATTAAGAGAATATAAACACGTTTGCGAATTCGTGGTTCGGTACACTGCGTGCGTAAGGAGATGTCAGCAGACGACAATATTTTTCTCCCCCGAGCGCAATTGAAATCATCACCTCAGCGGGTCATCACGTTTACGGGGTTGTGATCGTGGCTCTTATGTATGTGTTTACTTGGTCAATATTGTTTTGGTTTCAGCCTCGTCCACCCACCCGTGCAGGACTGCTGATTGTAATGGGGAGTTGTAGATTACGAAATATACTTTCTGCCGTTGTTACACTGTCAGAAACGATCGTTTGAAACTTTTCAGGTAATTCGTCTTAATGAGAGAAAATCCTGTGGGCAGAAATTGTGAAATTTTTTTGGTTACGTTTGTGGCAATTGTTTCCACTACAAACAAAAGACAGTCACGCTGCCATTGTGGTCTGTTAATGATCTTTATCTTTTGTTTTGCCTTTGCCAAGGTTGAACGACTTATGTATATATATATATATATATATATATATATATTCCTATGAGTCCATGGGGAAAATGAAATACGATAATTCCCCAAGTGCACTTTCGTGTAATAATCACATCATCAGGGGAAACACAAGAGAGAAATATAAGTCAATTGATATACAGTTGATATATATATCTCTCTTGTGTCTCCCCTGATGATGTGATTATCATACGAAAGTGCACTTGGGAACTTATCGTGTTTCATTTTCCCCGTGGACTCATAGGAATATCTTGATCACGCGCAAAATTGTGATCCTTTCCAATATATATATATATATATATATATATATATATATATATATATATATATATATATATATATATATGTGAACCTCCCGCAGCAGAAAACCTTTGAGATTATTTGTTGTGTCTTCATTACTCGGCCGACATGGAAACAAGTAAACATTCACTGAAAGACAAGCTATACGCTGACACCAAGTTTACTCTGGTGACGTAAGAACTCCTGATTGTCTTCAGTAGCCAGTGTTGCTTGTGCACGTTTACATGAACTGAAACAACGACTTTAAACATATAAAAAAGGAAAAAAAAGAAACTCTCTCTCTCTCTCTCTCTCTCTCTCTCTCTCTCTCTCTCTCTCTCTGTAACTCACTTGACCAATGCGGTGCGATTCTCAAAGCATGACCAGAGGGGCCGGGCCCCTCACGCCACGACGTCTTGCTCCAGGTGGCGTTAACGAGCTAGGCTGGTGTGTGTTGTGTCATGGCAACACCGCCACAGATGCTGCTGTGTACAGGCTTGGGGTATGGTCGATGTAAATCCCGTCTTTTTGTCTTTGTCATGCCATGGCCTCCAGGCCCGGGAATCCTCAAAAAAGTTGTGGTAGTAATTCATCGCTGTCCACACACACACACACACACACACACACACACACACTCACTCACACACACTCACTCACACATACGTCCTCCGTGTATGCCAGTGGGGTTTGCCCCCATCTTTCCATGGCGGTGTGAAACCAGATTGAACCCAACCCAACCTAACCTAACCTAACCTAACCTAACCTAACGTAGTTAGGTTGGTCAATCATCGTAACCTAGTTTTAGGTTGGTGTGGTGCAATGTCCGTCGCCCGAAATGGTAGGAAGGATTTGAAACGACTGGGGCATTAATGAAATACAATGGTGCTTACTTCCAGTCACGCCTAGGCTTTCTATCATCAACACAAAACAACCAATATTTAGCGCATTATTTACACTTCATTTCACTCTTCTGAGCGAATCGAATTCACACAGACACACACACACACACACCCACCCCTCGCTTACGCTCTCAGCCTCACGTCTGGATACATACATACTACTGAGTCAACTGAGTAAGATTCTTGTGAGTCATGTGACGTGGTAGTGGTGTTGGAGGCATCTCGTGCCGTGGTGGCTGAGGTCGGTGCTAGTACGCTTCTACTGTCTGCATATTTGGGCTAGGCTTGGCCGGCCGAGTGTGTGTGTGTGTGTGTGTGTGTGTGTGTGAGAGAGAGAGAGAGATAGGCTTCGCAGCCTATTATATATATATATATATATATATATATATATATATATATATATATATATATATATATATATATATATATATATTTATTTTGAGGTATTATTTTTGGCCACCTTTCGAAATGTTCTTCGTCGTCTGATATTCACTTTGAACTTTGAGTCTCGTAATTCGTTGTAGAATATACGTATTTCAAGGCGAGATATCTCACAAAGACATCAATTGATTAATTGATATGATCTCTTGATTCTAGAAGGCAAACATCATTATTGTGTGCCGTGACAATAGCGGGTTTACTTACTTAACGTTTAAGAATTCGTTTAGGTCCAAAGTGCAACGCTGAAGTGTGTGTGTGTGTGTGTGTGTAATGATTTAGATGTTTCTAGATCCCTTTAGGATGTGATCATACAGCGAACCAGGCCACCGAGTCTGCATCATCATCATTGAAAGGAAAGGAACACAAGTCAGTTTGACGACCTTTTCACGCGAGTAGAAACCCTGACTTCTCCTGTTCCTCTTGCCAGCTCCTGTCCGCTCAAACATTTATAATTAACATCATGACAGTCCCCGTCAAAGCTCTGGCTCCACGTCCCCAGCATCATGGTGTGCTAAGAGTCCCCAGGTTCCCGCCCGACTCTCCTGCCAATGTGAGGGAGGGATCTGGCAGCAGCAGTATAGTAGCGGTCGCTCCCACGTACCTTTCCCTCCCTGTGAGAACCTTCTTCTTGTTCTATTGACCATACCAGCCTTCGTGGCCTCTCTAGTAACCTCTCCTCAGCTCCCACGTACCTTTCTCTCCCTGTGAGAACCTTCTTCTTGTTCTAGTGACTACACCAGCCTTCGTGGTCTCTCTAGTAACCTCTCCTCAGTGGAAGACCATCTTTCAAGTACCTCTCCTGATATCTTACTTCTCTCTGAGACCCAGTTGTCTAATGTCGTCCTCACTAGAGGTGGATAAAACTAGTTGGTTAGATCTAGCGCTGTACAAACGCGCCCCTCCTTCCTCCCTCACCTCAAATCCTAACCTAGTCGAGTGTGTGTGTGTGTGTGTGTGTGTGTGTGTGTGGCTGTTAGACTGTACTGAAATAACAGGTTGGTAATAGCCACGCTGTGGGGGCTGCCAAGCGAAACGGATCGACGGAAGATTACGCTGGCGGCCGGAATTGGTTTAGGTCAAGCGGGGGAGGAAGGTAAGGAGGGAGTGAGAATATATACAAGGAAGGTCCTGCCAGCGGGTGGTAATCCCACACCATGGTTGTGCTAGCCTCAGTGTTATCAAGGTGTGGTGACTTGTCTCATTGTAAACATATCGTAACTTAACCTAACCTAACCTAACTTAACCTAAGCTAGCCTAACCTAGCCTCACCTGTCTCATCGTAACATACTGTAACCTAACCTAACCTAGCCTAAACTAACCTAGCCTTGCCTAGCCTCTCATCCTAACATACTGTAACCTAACCTAGCTAGTGTAACTTAACCTAACTTAAGCTAAGCTAAGCTACCCTAACCTAACCTAGCTACCGTTAACTTAACCTAACCTAACCTAGCTACCGTAACTTAACCTAACCTAACCTAGCTACCGTAATTTAACCTACCCTAACCTATTCATCCATCATGGGACCTAAGTTAACCAGTGTTCATTTCCCCCTCACACTCTCAACATGTCCACTGATGTCGTTTGGAATATATTACAACCTAGGATATGTCAGTCTTCACCACTAACTCTCAAAAATCCATCTTCATTAACATGTTTTGAAGGGTGATGTCCATTGGATCTCAAATTACATGCATCGTATCAATTTCTCATGTTGCTATACACTGAGATATTTGGGAGTAAAATAGATAAACTATGATTTAAAAGACTTTAATTTTATTCAGATTCCAAACTCAAACGTTAATAGCAATTTTTTTTTCCTCTTTGATTCAGTACACAGTCACACGTATGTGTGTGTGTGTGTGTGTGTGTGTGTGTGTGTGTCTGTGTGGTGTGTGGGGGTTAAGCAGCCACCGACTAGGTGTCGGGATGATTTAGCGACGCCTGCACCACGACCTACCACTTTACTGGCTGTCGAGGTTCACTCCCATGGCCTCCCTCAAAGTAGCAGAGGTTTCTACTTGCTTCGCTCACATATGGGGGTCCTGGCGGCGCTTACGTCCACAAGCGCGCGTCTTTCCACCTCACGATTGACAACACGTACTCGCTCTACGCCACTGTAGAGTTCCTTGCGGTGAGCGCTACGCGGTTGCAGAATTTCGTCGGGGTGTGCGCTTAGCGTCATGTCATCACCGTCTTGATGGGCCGTAGGAGGAGGTGGGCCACGTAGCCCTGGCCACTCCTCTGCTCGGCCTCAATCACGTTCTTCTTGTGGTATGTTGACTGACGGCTGTGCGAATCTTCCTCTACTGTTGAGGTATGTTGACTGACGGCTGTGCGAATCTTCCTCTACTGTTGAGGTATGTTGACTGACGGCTGTGCGAATCTTTCTCTACTGTTGAGGTATGTTGACTGACGGCTGTGCGAATCTTCCTCTACTGTTAAAGTATGTTGACTGACGGTTGTGCAGTTCTTCCTCTACTGTTGTGGTATGTTGACTGACGGCTGTGCGAATCTTCCTCTACTGTTGTGGTATGTTGACTGACGGCTGTGTCGATCTTCATCTACTGTTGAGGTATGTTGACTGACGGCTGTGCCGTTCTTCCTCTACTGTTGAGGTATGTTGACTGACGGCTGTGCCGTTCTTCCTCTACTGTTGTGGTATGTTGACTAACGGCTGTGCCGTTCTTCCTATACTGTTAAAGTATGTTGACTGACGGCTGTGCGAATCTTCCTCTACTGTTGAGGTATGTTGACTGATGGCTGTGCGGATCCTCATCTACTGAAGATTGGTGTTCATGTGTGATCTGACTGAATGATTAGTCCTATGACTGTATGGTGCAGCAAGTGCTTTTTTTATCTATTTATTTTTTAGCTTTATAGTTCTTACTAGCTGGAGCCTTATAGCTCACACTCGTCAGAGCCTTATAGCTCATACTACTTAGAGCCTTATAGCTTAAACTAGTCGGAGCCTTATAGCTCACACTACTCAGAGCCTTATAGCTCACACTGCTCAGAGCCTTATAGCTCACACTAGTCAGAGCCTTATAGCTCACACTAGTCAGAGCCTTATAGCTCACACTAGTCGGAGCCTTATAGCTCACACTGCTCAGAGCCTTATAGCTCACACTAGTCAGAGCCCTATAGCTCACACTAGTCAGAGTCTTATAGCTCACACGGGCCAGAGTCTTATAGCTCTTTCGGACCAGAGCTTTCTAGCTTCTATGGACCAGAGCCTTATAGCTCCAATGGACTAGAACCTATAGTTATGGGCAGAGCCTTTACTCAAGTCAGAGCCTGTACTTCACGGCCAAGTTTATAGTCGGGCCAGAAGCTTATATCTCAGACAGCAGAGTCTTTAGCTTAGCCAATCTTTAGCTCTTACTCAGCTGGGCCAGAGTCTTTACTAAGGCTAGGCTTCAGCTACGACCAGAGATTCTAGCTCTGTGACAGCTATGACCTAGCTAGCTATCTACGAGAACTATAATCAGAGCTTTAGCTACACGGCAGCTTATAGCTACTCAGCTATCTTACGGAGCAGAGTCTTACCTAGCAGAGTCTTATAATGCAGCTATGCTCGAGCTTAGCTCACACGGAGTTAGCGCCAGAGCCTTACTATGACATACTATATCAGGACTAGACCTTATATTTTGCATCTTGTATAATCAGCTTCTCAGCGAGCTTATATCGTACGACCAAGCTTACTATACTCACTTATGTTACACGGCCATAGCTTAGCTTTATTCGGCAGCTTACTATCGACCAGAGCTATACTCTAAGACAGAGCATATGCTCTACTGACCAGATATGCATTAGCCTACTGACCAGAGCATTATATCTCCTACTGACCAGAGCATTATAGCTTCAACTGACCAGAGCATTATAGCTTCAACTGATTAGAGCATTATATCTCATGCGGACCAGAGCATTATAACTCCAACTGACCAGAGACTTATATTTTATTGACCAGAGCATTATGGCTCATACGGACCAAAGCATTATAGCTCCAACTGACCACAGCATTATAGCTCCAATTGACCAGAGCCTTATAGCGCCTACTGACCAGAGTATTATACTGGACACGGACCAGAGTCTTATATCGCCTACTGACCAGAGTATTATACTGGACACGGACCAGAGCCTTATAGCGCCTACTGACCAGAGTATTATACTGGACACGGACCAGAGCCTTATATCGCCTACTGACCAGAGTATTATACTGGACACGGACCAGAGCCTTATAGCGCCTACTGACCAGAGTATTATACTGGACACGGACCAGAGCCTTATAGCGCCTACTGACCAGAGTATTATACTGGACACGGACCAGAGCCTCATAGCGCCTACAGACCAGAGTATTATACTGGACACGGACCAGAGCCTTATAGCTGCTACAGACCAGAGTATTATACTGGACACGGACCAGAGTCTTATAATTTCTGGGCGTGGATGGAGAGCTGGTGGTGGCTGTATTTCACTAGTCTCTTTTTCGTTCGTCATCACCACTTATGTTTTCATTCCAGTCTTATAATTTTTGCAGCATTATTGTTCTTATCCCTCCTTCCTCCTCCTCTTCTATCCTCTATCATCCTCTCCTATCCTCTATCATCCTTTTCTATCCTCAATCATCCTCTTCTATCCTCTATCATCCTCTCCTATCCTCTATCATCCTCTTCTATCCTCAATCATCCTCTTCTATCCTCAATCATCCTCTTCTATCCTCTATCATCCTCTCCTATCCTCTATCATCCTCTTCTATCCTCTATCATCCTCTTCTATCCTCTATCATCCTTTTCTATCCTCTATCATCCTTTTCTATCCTCAATCATCCTCTCCTATCCTCTATCATCCTCTTCTATCCTCTATCATCCTCTTCTATCCTCTATCATCCTCTTCTATCCTCTATCATCCTCTTCTATCCTCTATCATCCTTTTCTATCCTCTATCATCCTCTTCTATCCTCTATCATCCTCTCCTATCCTCTATCATCCTCTCCTATCCTCTATCATCCTCTTCTATCCTCTATCATCCTCTCCTATCCTCTATCATCCTCTTCTATCCTCTATCATCCTCTTCTATCCTCTATCATCCTTTTCTATCCTCAATCATCCTCTTCTATCCTCTATCATCCTCTTCTATCCTCTATCATCCTCTTCTATCCTCTATCATCCTCTTCTATCCTCTATCATCCTCTTCTATCCTCTATCATCCTCTTCTATCCTCTTATCATCCTTTTCTATCCTCAATCATCCTCTTCTATCCTCTATCATCCTTTTCTATCCTCAATCATCCTTTTCTATCCTCAATCATCCTCTTCTATCCTCTATCATCCTCTTCTATCATCTCATCATCCTCTTCTATCCTCTATCTTCCTCTTCTATCCTTAGTCATCCTCTTCTATCCTCAATCATCCTCTTCTATCCTCTTATCATCCTCTTCTATCCTCTTATCATCCTCTTCTATCCTCTATCATCCTCTTCTATCCTCTTATCATCCTCTTCTATCCTCTTATCATCCTCTTCTATCCTCAATCATCCTTTTCTATCCTCTTATCATCCTCTTCTATCCTCAATCATCCTTTTCTATCCTCTTATCCTCTTCTATCCTCTATCATCCTCTTCTGTCCTCTATCATCCTCTCCCTCATATCATTGGTCGGTTCTAGGTGCTGCGAGACACACACACACACACACACACACACACACACACACACACACACACACACACACACACACATGCACATAAACACACACACACACATGCACATAAACACACACACACACACACACACACACACACACACACACACACACATGCACATAAACACACACACACACACACACACACATGCACATAAACACACACACACACACACACACACACACACACACACATGCACATAAACACACACACACACACACACACACACACACACACACACACACACACACATGCACATAAACACACACACACACACACACACACACACACACACACACACACACACACACATGCACATAAACACACACACACACACACACACACACACACACACACACATGCACATAAACACACACACACACACACACACACACACACACACACATGCACATAAACACACACACACACACACACACACATGCACATAAACACACACACACACACACACACACACACACACATGCACATAAACACACACACACACACACACACACACACACACACACACATGCACATAAACACACACACACACACACACACACACACACACACACACACACACACACACACACACACACACATGCACATAAACACACACACACACACACACACACACACACACACACACACACACACACACACATGCACATAAACACACACAGACACACACACACACACACACACACACACACACACACACACATGCACATAAACACACACACACACACACACACACACACACACATGCACATAAACACACACACACACACACACACACACACACACACACACACACACATGCACATAAACACACACACACACACACACACACACACACACACACACACACACATGCACATAAACACACACACACACACACACACACACACACACACACACACACGAGCGAGGGAGAATGATGATAAAAGAACGGGGAAATTTTTTTTCCGTGGGTCAAGGGGGAAAAAAAGATGCGTTCGCAAGAAATATCACTTTGGAAGGTGATTAGAGAACCTGTAGATTCATCATGATTAGCTAATCAAGGCAGTCTGGCCAATGAGCGTCGAGATCCCAGAGAGCAAGACACCGGACACCCTTGTGGGGGAGCGAGTTTGAGATATCTCTTGAATTTCTTTCTAAGAGAGAGATGTAGGGAGGGGGAGATGTGATGTATATATAAGATGGGGGGAAAGTGAATTCTGGCTGGCTGGCTGGCCGGTATGTGAGTGACGCGGGTTCGACTTCCGGTTCTCTCTCTCTCTCTCTCTCTCTCTCTCTCTCTCTCTCTCTCTCTCTCTCTCTCTCTCTCTCTCTCTCTCGGGAGACGAGCTAGTCGGTGTGTATGTGTGTGTGTGTGTGTGTGTGTGTGTTGGGAGTCGTCCGCTTCTAATTACGTTACGGAGAGACAGTGTGTGTGTGTGTCTGGTAGTTCAATGAGTCTAAATGACTTCCAGAGTAACCCATTGAGAAAAAAAAAATAAGAAAAAAAGATAATAAGTACGTTTGTGAAGCAGAAAGACATTCATCTGAAAGAGGCCAAAGGGAAAGGGGGCCATAATAGCCATAGTAACGCTGGCTCGCCATACCATCCTCCAACCCTTAAACCCAGACGGTCGTATTCCTCTTGGTCACCTACGGTTATACAAACCCTAATGACAAGCGCAACGGCGACACACACACACATACACACACACACCCATACCGCCTAGCATTACTGTAGATGGGTATGGGAGGTAGAAATGGTATTCACCCATCTCCTGCGTATCGCTAAGGTGTGACGCACAGGGTTTGGGGTCGCCTGAAACTCTCCCTTCCTCCCCTTCCTGTATCATCAGAGTCTTAGAAGAGGAACAGAAGAAGGAGCCAAACGAAGGATTTGTCTCACAATGTTTGAGCTAGGGGTGTGTGAGAGTGAGTAGATAGTTGCGTTAGGGGTGTGTGAAAGTGCGTAGATAGTTGCGTTAGGGGTGTGTGGAAGTGCGTAGATAGTTGCGTTAGGGGTGTGTGAAAGTGCGTAGATAGTTGCGTTAGGGGTGTGTGAAAGTGTGTAGATAGTTACGTTAGGATATGTGAAAGTGCTTAAATAGTTGCGTTAGAGGTGTGTGAAAGTGCGTAGATAGTGGCGTTAGGGGTGTGTGAAAGTGCGTAGATAGTTGCGTTAGGGGTGTGTGAAAGTGCGTAGATAGTGGCGTTAGAGGGGTGTGTGAAAGTGCGTAGATTTATCCATGTTGAAACCAGGGATGGGAAAAACTTTATTCATTGATATCTCTTGTACGGGAAGGAGGAAGACTAGTGTGTGTGCGAAAGTACAGGGCACAAAGCCCTCGGGTTAGTGAGAGAGGACAAGAGCGAAAGAAAAAGGGGTCGGGTGGTGGCACCTGGGATGGAGGAGTTGAGGGAGTGTGGTGAGAGAGCATGTTGGGGATTAGGGACGAAGGGAGACTGTGAGAGGGTGGGTGATCGTCAATGCACATCCACTTGGTAGTGCAAGAAGGCGCTGTAGGTAAAGAGTTGAGGGTGTCTGGTTCCCTATCTTGTTTGTGGTGGTTTGAACGAGCTTGGACGAGTGGTTAGCTTGCAGAGGTGGCCAGAAAGTTAAGGGGAAGAATGCCATTGGGCGAGGTATTAAGGCAGGTGAAGTGAGTGGCATGTGGACGATGAGGAGTGGAATGTGGAGCTTGAATGGTTAATGGTCAGTATGTGCGAGGAAGAGGTGCGAGTGGTTGTATGGAACACAAGAGAAAGCAGCAGGAGGTCAAGAGAAAAGCACCAATGCTGAAAAAAAAAGAGGACAACGAAGAAAGGGCGAGAGAGGTTCGAGGAACTTAAAGAGGAATAAGAAAATGTTTGGAGAGAATAGGAAAATGTATGGACGAAAATGAATAGTAGGATGAGAACACGAACATGAATATGGGCGACAGAGAGGAGATTAAGGTGGGAAAGTGGAAATCGTTTGATAAAGGGGATGGAGAGAGTATGTTGAAGGACTGTTGAATGTGCTCGGGACAAGGTGAGTGAGAGAGTTGTGCCAAACGCTCAAGCGTAAAGAGAGAGAGAGAGAGAGAGAGAGAGAGAGAGAGAGAGAGAGAGAGAGAGAGAGAGAGAGAGAGAGAGAGAGAGTGATGAAAGCTCTGCGGTGAAGGGGGAACGTAATGAATGAATGACATTGTACTCGTCTCTCAAGAAAGGATTATGACACTGTTTTTAACTGGTTATGTTGTGTGTTCAGCAGCGTTTGTGTGGCCTATGGTGAGGTACCTGAGGACAGTCAGAATGCATGGATGGTGCCATTATATGAAGAGAGACAAAGAAGGAAGATTCGGATTACAGATGTAGAAGTCTGTTCGGTAAACCTGGCAATGTGTGTGTGTGTATGTGGGAGAGGTGATGTTGTACACAGCAGCAAGTGTGGCCTCTGGTGTGGTGGAGGATGTATAAGAAATAGAGGAATTTTTACGTCATTTATAAGTCCAGAGAAAGCCAATGACGGAGTTGGCAGAGAGGCCTTAAGGAAAATGTACAAATTTCAAGGGTAACTTGAGTGTTACCTAATGCAGTCGAGAGTTTCTGTCGGAAGGATAATGCGTGTGTGCATGTAGGAAGTGAGGAGAGTGGGTTTCTCTTAGTGGACTGGGTTTGCATCAAGATGTGATAACATCCATTTGCTCTCTGATCTGTTGATGAAGTGGGGCGGTGAGGAAGGTGAGTGTGTAGGTGTCTTGGAGGAAGGGGGGACCTGGCCTGCAGGAGGCTGGAGAGGTGGTAGAAGGCTAAGGAAGGAGGCGGTTTCTATTTGCAGATGATACGTTTCCCGGACCAATTTCCTGAAGGGAAATTCCAGAAACTGGTGTCAAGAGTTTGGGAGAATGTGTGAAGGGAGAAAGTTGAGAGTACGTGTGAACGAAAGCAAGATGATGAGACAGGATGGTTTGAGTGTAAGTGTAAATGAGACAGGATGGTTTGAGTGTAAGTGTAAATAAGACAGGATGGTTTTGAGTGTAAGTGTAAATAAGACAGGATGGTTTTGAGTGTAAGTGTAAATGAGACAGGATGGTTTTGAGTGTAAGTGTAAATGAGACAGGATGGTTTTGAGTGTAAGTGTAAATAAGACAGGATGGTTTGAGTGTAAGTGTAAATAAGACAGGATGGTTTGAGTGTAAGTGTAAATAAGACAGGATGGTTTGAGTGTAAGTGTAAATAAGACAGGATGGTTTGAGTGTAAGTGTAAATAAGACAGGATGGTTTGAGTGTAAGTGTAAATAAGACAGGATGGTTTGAGTGTAAGTGTAAATAAGACAGGATGGTTTAAGTGTAAGTGTAAATAAGACAGGATGGTTTGAGTGTAAGTGTAAATAAGACAGGATGGTTTGAGTGTAAGTGTAAATAAGGCGGATGGTTTGAGTGTAAGTGCAAATAAGACAAGATGGTTTGAGTGTAAGTGTAAATAAGACAGGATGGTTTGAGTGTAAGTGTAAATAAGACAGGATGGTTTGAGTGTAAGTGTAAATGAGACAGGATGGTTTGAGTGTAAGTGTAAATGAGACAGGATGGTTTGAGTGTAAGTGTAAATAAGACAGACATTTAGGAAGTGGATGGCGTGAGGGACTTTGGAGTGGATGTGGCAGCGGATGAAACAGTAGGGTCAGAAGTGAGCTAGAGTGTGGAAGAGGAGTCGTCCAGGGTCCTGAGTTGCATCAAGGATTGTTACAGAAGGAAAAGGTCAGTGTTTGGTAGGGCAACGGTGGATGTGATTGAAATAGAATACATGATGGACGAGGTGTGTTGTCAAGGGTGGCTATTGTGAGCTTATATGGTTCGGGCGTGTGAAGGAAGATGAACCAACAAACATTGATTTGGAGGATCAATGTGTCGGAGACGGAGAGAGAGAGAGAGAGAGAGAGAGAGAGAGAGAGAGAGAGAGAGAGAGAGAGAGAGAGAGAGAGAGAGAGAGAGAGTAGATCGAAAGGATGGGTGAGCGAGGCCTCAACATTCAGGAGAGCGAGAGGTGCGTATAAGAACAGATCGAACTGGATCGTTCTGGTATATGGGGGGCGACGTGTTTATAGAACAGATCGAACAGGATCGTTCTGGTATATGGGGGGCGACGTGCAAGTCACTGTATAGACAGCCGCCCAAGTAAACTTTGGAGAAGTTTGTGGGTCTTGTGTGTGGACACTTGCCTCTAGTTTCGGTGCATTTTGCAGGATATCTGGAGAATGTGTGAGTCCAAATGAGGCCATTTTTCATATGTACCTGACGCTACCTCACTCAAGCGGGAAACGCTAATAGGTTTCAAAGAGAAAAAAAATCATATCTTTTTCTTATCGACTTTATCTTTTTTTCATTGCATTCCAGTTTCGTGAAGATTTTTATGATTGGTATATGTGTTATCTCTGTGGCTGTCTGTCTGTGTCTGTCTGTGGTGTGTGTGTTATCTCTGTGGCTCTCTGCCTGTGTCTGTCTGTGGTGTGTGTGTTATCTCTGTAACTCTCTGTCTGTGTCCGTCTGTGGTGTGTTATCTCTGTAGCTCTCTGTCTGTGTCCGTCTGTGGTGTGTATGTTATCTCTGTAGCTCTCTGTCTGTGTCCGTCTGTGGTGTGTGTGTTATCTCTGTGGCTTTCTGCCTGTGTCCGTCTGTGGTATGTGTGTTATCTCTGTAGGTCTCTGTCTGTGTCCGTCTGTGGTGTGTGTGTTATCTCTGTGGCTTTCTGCCTGTGTCCGTCTGTGGTATGTGTGTTATCTCTGTAGGTCTCTGTCTGTGTCCGTCTGTGGTGTGTGTGTTATCTCTGTAGCTATCTGCCTGTGTCCGTCTATGGTATGTGTGTTATCTCTGTAGGTCTCTGTCTGTGTCCGTCTGTGGTGTGTGTGTTATCTCTGTAGCTCTCCGTCTGTGTCCGTCTGTGGTATGTGTGTTATCTCCGTCTGTGTCCGTCTGTGTCCGTCTGTGGTGTGTGTGTTACCTCCGTCTGTGTCCGTCTGTTCTGTCACGCATCAGACCAACAACCCCAGTTTCCCTTCAAGGGCCTTTGCAGCCTCCAGCCCCAACGCCACTTTTCCCTCGCCACCACACGGCCACTTTCGCCACTTTCCCATATCCGCCACTTTCCCATATTTCTTCTCCCATATTTCTTTCCCCATTTCTTCTCCTCCTCCTCCTCCGCCTTTTCCCTTCCCCTTCCCTTTCCCTCTCTGTGTGTCCTCGATCTCGCCAGCTCACGAGGACACACACACACACACACACACACACACACACACACACACACACACACACACACACACACACACACACACTCTCGGCCAAGCCCTCCAGCAGGGCGTGGGCCTCGGCAGCACCTCGCGTTCCATGTCTCCGTCAGGCAAATATGCCGGCCCTTTCCCTCTCCCGGGGCAACGCTACCTCACCAAGGGCTTGGCAGTGAGGGAAAGTGGTGAGTATATGAGGGTATACTTCCGTGTGTGAGGGTATACCTCCGTGTGTGAGCTGGTGGGTGAGTATATGAGGGTATACCTCCGTGTGTGAGGGTATACCTCCGTGTGTGAGGGTATACCTCCGTGTATGAGCTGGTGGGTGAGTATATGAGGATATACCTCCGTGTGTGAGGGTATACCTCCGTGTGTGAGCGGGTGGGTGAGTATATGAGGATATACCTCCGTGTGTGAGGGTATACCTCCGTGTGTGAGGGTATACCTCCGTGTATGAGCGGGTGGGTGAGTATATGAGGATATACCTCCGTGTGTGAGGGTATACCTCCGTGTGTGAGGGTATACCTCCGTGTGTGAGGGTATACCTCCGTGTGTGAGGGTATACCTCCATGTGTGAGGGTATACCTCCGTGTGTGAGCTGGTGGGTGAGTATATGAGGGTATACCTCCGTGTGTGAGGGTATACCTCCGTGTGTGAGGGTATACCTCCGTGTGTGAGGGTATACCTCCGTGTATGAGCTGGTGGGTGAGTATATGAGGATATACCTCCGTGTGTGAGGGTATACCTCCGTGTGTGAGCGGGTGGGTGAGTATATGAGGATATACCTCCGTGTGTGAGGGTATACCTCCGTGTGTGAGGGTATACCTCCGTGTGTGAGCTGATGGGTGAGTATATGAGGGTATACCTCCGTGTGTGTGAGCTGGTGGGTGGGTATATGAGAGTATACCTCCGTGTGTGAGCTGATGGGTGAGTATGAGAGTATACCTCCGTGTGTGTGAGCTGGTGGGTCTTTACCCCTGGGGACTACCTGAAGCCTGTCTCTACCCCTGGGGACTGCCTGAAGCCTATCTCTACCCCTGGGGACTACCTGAAGCCTGTCTCTACCCCTGGGGACTACCTGAAGCCTGTCTCTACCCCTGGGGACTACCTGAAGCCTGTCTCTACCCCTGGGGACTATCTGAAGCCTGTCTCTACCCCTGGGGACTACCTGAAGCCTGTTTCTACCCCTGGGGACTACCTGAAGCCTGTTTCTACCCCTGGGGACTATCTGAAGCATGTCTCTACCCCTGGGGACTACCTGAAGCCTGTTTCTACCCCTGGGGACTACCTGAAGCCTGTCTCTACCCCTGGGGACTACCTGAAGCCTGTTTCTACCCCAGGGGACTACCTGAAGCCTGTCTCTACCCCTGGGGACTACCTGAAGCCTGTTTCTACCCCGGGGGCTACCTGAAGCCTGTCTCTCTCTCTCTCCCCTGGTCTACCTGAAGCCCTTCTCTCTTCTTCATCTACCTGAAGCCTGTCTCTCCTCTTTATCTACCCGTAGCTTCCATCTATTTCCCCATCTACCTGAAGCTTGCCTAATCTAAGCTTTGGGGGATAACTGAAAAGTCTACCTTTTCCCCTCTGGGACTAGCTGAAGCCTGCCTCTGTACCCCTGAAGCGGCTTCCCTGAAGCTCTTGCTCCTCCTCTTCCATTGGCCTACCTGAAGCCCAGCCCAACAACCTTCGTGATCTAGAGCCGAGGACTCGCTGTCACTTGCAGCGAGCGAAGCGAAAGTTTCAGGCCAGTGAGGGAGGGAAGCGAAGCCAGCGCGCACGCGCACCCCTTCCTCTCCCTCTTCCCCATCCCCTCCCCGCCTCCTTGAGCCCCCGCGGTCAACGGCGAGAGCTCCCGTGAGCGCCGCCAGGGGGCTTTAGTGTGACGCGCACCGTTGCCGGCGCCTCAAGGTGAGGTTTGAGTGACGGTGGTGGTCATGGTCATGTGACGGTGGTGGTGTGGTCATGTGACGGTGGTGGTGGTGGGGTGGTCATGTGACGGTAGTGGTCGTGGTGTGGTCATGTGACGGTGGGGGTGGTGGTGGTCATGTGACGGTGGTGGTGTGGTCATGTGACGGTGGTGGTCATGGTCATGTGACGGTGGTGGTGGTGGTGATGTGACGGTGGGTGGTGGTGGTGTGGTCATGTGGTGGTGGTGGTGTGGTCATGTGACGGTGGTGGTGGTGGTGGTCATGTGACGGTGGTGGTCATGGTCATGTGACGGTGGTGGCTTCTCATAATATAGACCCAAAATATAAGCCATCTCAAGCTATGCACACTGTGTGTTTTTGTAGCGTCAGTGACGTGTATAGCGAGAGAGAGAGAGAGAGAGAGAGAGAGAGAGAGAGAGAGAGAGAGAGAGAGAGAGAGAGAGAGAGAGACCGGGAGAATTTAGGTTCTCATGTAGATGCAGGGTCATGGAGACACAAGGTGGCAAAAGTGTATATATATATATATATATATATATATATATATATATATATATATATATATATATATATATATATATATATACACACACAGGGAGACATGCTATACCAGAGGAAGTGGTATACTGTGGTATGCTCGAATGTAAACATGTGATGAAGGAGGCCATAGCAATAATCCAGAGAAGAAAGGGGATTTAGAAGAGATTCGATCGTGGAGACGATAAGTTAGGAGATGGAGTGATGTTGATCACGGATCATGGGTATGGAAAGGAACGTGAAAGCTACAGATAGTGTTAGGATGCTACGTAAGCTTCGAATGAAGAAGAGTGAGGCTCAGGGAAAGAGAGGAATATGGCTCAGTCAAAGAGGTTGGGAGACCAAAAGCGGTCAGGGATGTAGTCTGGACGAAAAATAGGTGGCGCTACAACCGGCACGAAAAATAGGTGGCAGCATTTGAAGGGTATATGAGAGCAAGGAATGTGGACAACCAGATAAGAAAAGAAGAAACTTTGAAAAGATTTTTTGTTGGAAAAGACTCGAGGCAATCCAAGACTTCCTCACAGTTTTATGAGGAGTAAAAGAGCAGCTAATACATAGGATTCAGGGAAGGAACTATGGAGGGTCATGTAAGGATATGTGAGGAATTGAATGACAAGTTCAAAAAAGAATTATATATATATATATATTTTGACAGTGGAAGACACTATGGCCTCCACGCCAGTGGGATGGAGTGGGGAGGAGGTTTCGAAAAGGAGCGAATTGTTGAGAAAGACATAAGGAGACTGGTAGAGTGCCTCTGCTTATATATAGTTCATTGTGCTGATGAAGATTCTCCCTTTGTACTGCAGAAGTGTGCACACATGTTTGACACACCGCTTCAGAATACCGCGCCCGCCTGGAAGGTATAGTGTATATGGAGTGGAGGTGAACAAGTATCACATCTTTGAAAAAGGAGACGAGGGAAAGTTGCGCTACATTACAGGTTCTTTGACGAGTGGCTTCTCAAGACTCTGGAAAAGATGATCAGAAAGGATATAAATGCCGACTTGCAAAAGAGAAAATATACTGTCAATATTAAGCACGGCTTCAGGGTAAGAGCACGATTTGGATACAGTGTGGATTGTGTTTTTTCTGCTGCCTGAAAGCATTTGACACCGACCCTCAGAGGCAGGATTAAGAGGTATACTCAGACAGAATAACACCTAAGTGGAAGGAAACAAAGGACTTATGTCTGATGAGCCCTCACGAAATTATTTGGGATCACCAGAGGCGTGCTGCAAGGCCCAGTCCTGGAACCGTTGCTCTTCGTCATCTTTGTGAATGGCTAAACAAAAGGATTGGACCCACCAAAAGGATTGGACCCACCAAAAGGATTGGACTTACCCAAAGGATTGGACTTATCAAAAGGATTGGACTTACCCAAAGGATTGGACTTCCAAAAGGATTGGATTTACTAAAAGGATTGGCCTTACCAAAAGGATTGGACTTATCAAAAGGATTGGACTTATCAAAAGGATTGGACCTGCCAAAAGGATTGGACTTATTAAAAGGATTGGACTTACCAAAAGGATTGGACTTATGCTTAAATATATTTGCAGATGATGTCGAAGTCATGTGGTAAGTAAAAGAGTGATGAGTATTGCTGGAGCTGTGCAAATGGACGTAGACCGACTCCAGAGTTGGATAGGTACATGGCTGTTGAAGTTGATCCCAACTGTAAAGGAAATGAGGATGGAACACCGTAGAAGGAATCAGTGTGCAGGACCTGGGAATCGACATTGGACTTAACCCATCGCCAGAGCCACACTACAGGAGAATTGTGAAGGAGACAAACTGTCTGCTGGTAAATATAGGAGTCGTGTTCAACATTGGAAACATTCATCAAACCATTCATATAGTTGATAAGGACAAACCTAGGATATGGTTATCATGTTGGTTCCCAGCACGTACAGAAGATGGCGCAGAAGAAGGCATCGAAAATAGTACACCCGAGTGGTGGCTGCCTGTGTGTCCCTCACCGTACGCTGGCCCACGTCATACTGGGCAGGCTACATGACAAGTGTGCGGCCGTTAGCATACAACACCGAAATTCTAAATATTTTCCCTTTCTCTCGTGTCACAGTAAGCTCCGAGGCCATAAACACGTCAAACGTGAAAGAGAGAAGAATTGAGGGTGACTTGATCGCAGCCTTCAAATTTAGTGGTGTCCACAGTGAACACCTCCTCGAAAGACACAAGGCTGGGACGACCAGAAGCTGGAAAATGAAATTCAACAAAAATTGTAAAGAAATGATTTCGTAGAGTTGTAGATGGGACGCCCCTCACTGCACTGTACATATATATACAGGAGTTACACACACACACACACACACACACACACACACACACCTTAGGAGGTAACGGTATAGTAAGAGGGGAAAGCAATACGAAAGACGCAAGGAAAGAAATTCCCCAAGAGAAGATCCATGGACTCATGGAGCGAGGTGGGCAAGCAAGCTCCCTTCCCCCTATACTGTACACACACACACACACACACACACACACACACACACACACACGGATTCGTATGCACGGCCGAGAGAACGTGTCAATATGGCTCTTTTTACAACCATTTCATTCATAAATCATGTCTCTATCATCCTAAGCCGTTCCTCTCTGGCTTCTTTCAAAAAATGGGGTCAGGGGCGCGAGACGACCAACCACCGTAAACGCCCTCCTTTCCCCATTTCCATTCACTACCCATTTCCATTCACTACCCATTTCCCTTTTCTATTCGTGTCTTAATCGTAGTCGAAAATGGATCCACTTTTCCCGCTCGCGTCTGTGTTTAAGTCTATCCGTTCGTCGCTGTGTCCGTGTTTACGTGAAGCTGGGGACGTTCGGTTGGCAGGCCTGGTTTGTTTACCCGGGAGGCTGGTGTCCCGCGGGCACAAGAGCTATGTTGGCCACAGCGACCCCGGGGTCATTAGGCTTATCTCTCTCATACTCCCCAGCCTTCTCTCCCACACGCTTCTAGCGGTACCTAGGCTGGCCTATTTAGCATTCACTGCTAATATATAGTAGAATCATCTATGATATATATATATATATATATATATATATATATATATATATATATATATATATATTCACTTTATTATATTTTGTCGCTGTCTCCCGCGTTAGCGAGGTAGCGCAGGGAAACAGACGAAAGAATGGCCCAACCCGCCCACGTACACATCCACACACGCACATATACATACATACTTATACATCTCAACGTATACATATATATACACACACAGACATATACATGTATACACATGTACATAATTAATACTGTCTGCCCTTATTCATTCCCGTCGCCACCCCGCCACACATGAAATGAAAACCCCCTCCCCCGCATGTGCGCGAGGTAGCGCTAGGAAAAGACAACAAAGGACACATTTGTTCACACTCAGTGTCTAGCTGTCATGTATAATGCACCGAAACTACAGCTCCCTTTCCACATCCAGGCCCTACAAAACTTTCCATGGTTTACCCCAGACGCTTCACATGCCCTGGTTCAATCCATTGACAGCACGTCGACCCCGGTATATATATATATATATATATATATATATATATATATATATATATATATATATATATATATATATATATAAAGTGTGTGAAAGAAGAAAGTTAAGAGTAAATGTGAATAAGAACAAGGTTACTAGGTATAGTAGGGTTGAGGGTCAAGTCAATTGGGAGGTAAGTTTGAATGGAGAAAAACTGGAGGAAGTAAAGTGTTTTAGATAGCTGGGAGTGGATCTGGCAGCGGATGGAACCATGGAAGCGGAAGTGAATCATAGGGTGGGGGAGGGGGCGAAAATCCTGGGAGCCTTGAAGAATGTGTGGAAGTCGAGAACATTATCTCGGAAAGCAAAAATGGGTATGTTTGAAGGAATAGTGGTTCCAACAATGTTGTATGGTTGCGAGGCGTGGGCTATGGATAGAATTGTGCGCAGGAGGGTAGATGTGCTGGAAATGAGATGTTTGAGGACAGTGTGTGGTGTGAGGTGGTTTGATCGAGTAAGTAATGTAAGGGTAAGAGAGATGTGTGGAAATAAAAAGAGCGTGGTTGAGAGAGCAGAAGAGGGTGTTTTGAAATGGTTTGGGCACATGGAGAGAATGAGTGAGGAAAGATTGACCAAGAGGATATATGTGTCGGAGGTGGAGGGAACGAGGAGAAGTGGGAGACCAAATTGGAGGTGGAAAGATGGAGTGAAAAAGATTTTGTGTGATCGGGGCCTGAACATGCAGGAGGGTGAAAGGCGTGCAAGGAATAGAGTGAATGGATGGTATTGCAGTGGAATTTATTAAAAAAGGGGGTGACTGTATTGTTGACTGGTTGGTAAGGTTATTTAATGTATGTATGACTCATGGTGAGGTGCCTGAGGATTGGCGGAATGCGTGCATAGTGCCATTGTACAAAGGCAAAGGGGATAAGAGTGAGTGCTCAAATTACAGAGGTATATGTTTGTTGAGTATTCCTGGCAAATTATATGGGAGGGTATTGATTGAGAGGGTGAAGGCATGTACAGAGCATCAGATTGGGGAAGAGCAGTGTGGTTTCAGAAGTGGTAGAGGATGTGTGGATCAGGTGTTTGCTTTGAAGAATGTATGTGAGAAATACTTAGAAAAGCAAATGGATTTGTATGTAGCATTTATGGATCTGGAGAAGGCATATGGTAGAGTTGATAGAGATGCTCTGTGAAAGGTATTAAGAATATATGGTGTGGGAGGCAAGTTGTTAGAAGCAGTGAAAAGTTTTTATCGAGGATGTAAGGCATGTGTACGTGTAGGAAGAGAGGAAAGTGATTGGTTCTCAGTGAATGTAGGTTTGCGGCAGGGGTGTGTGATGTCTCCATGGTTGTTTAATTTGTTTATGGATGGGGTTGTTAGGGAGGTGAATGCAAGAGTTTTGGAAAGAGGGGCAAGTATGAAGTCTGTTGGGGATGAGAGAGCTTGGGAATTGAGTCAGTTGTTGTTCGCTGATGATACAGCGCTGGTGGCTGATTCATGTGAGAAACTGCAGAAGCTGGTGACTGAGTTTGGTAAAGTGTGTGAAAGAAGAAAGTTAAGAGTAAATGTGAATAAGAGCAAGGTTATTAGGTACAGTAGGGTTGAGGGTCAAGTCAATTGGGAGGTGAGTTTGAATGGAGAAAAACTGGAGGAAGTGAAGTGTTTTAAATATCTGGGAGTGGATTTGGCAGCGGATGGAACCATGGAAGCGGAAGTGGATCATAGGGTGGGGGAGGGGGCGAAAATTTTGGGAGCCTTGAAAAATGTGTGGAAGTCGAGAACATTATCTCGGAAAGCAAAAATGGGTATGTTTGAAGGAAAAGTGGTTCCAACAATGTTGTATAGTTGCGAGGCGTGGGCTATGGATAGAGTTGTGCGCAGGAGGATGGATGTGCTGGAAATGAGATGTTTGAGGACAGTGTGTGGTGTGAGGTGGTTTGATCGAGTAAGTAACGTAAGGGTAAGAGAGATGTGTGGAAATAAAAAGAGCGTGGTTGAGAGAGCAGAAGAGGGTGTTTTGAAATGGTTTGGGCACATGGAGAGAATGAGTGAGGAAAGATTGACCAAGAGGATATATGTGTCGGAGGTGGAGGGAACGAGGAGAAGAGGGAGACCAAATTGGAGGTGGAAAGATGGAGTGAAAAAGATTTTGTGTGATCGGGGCCTGAACATGCAGGAGGGTGTAAGGAGGGCAAGGAATAGAGTGAATTGGAGCGATGTGGTATACAGGGGTTGACGTGCTGTCAGTGGAGTGAATCAAGGCATGTGAAGCGTCTGGGGTAAACCATGGAAAGCTGTGTAGGTATGTATATTTGCGTGTGTGGACATGTGTATGTACATGTGTATGGGGGGGGGGGGGTTGGGCCATTTCTTTCGTCTGTTTCCTTGCGCTACCTCGCAAACGCGGGAGACAGCGACAAAGTATAAAAAAAAAAAAATATATATATATATATATATATATATATATATATATATATATATATATATATATATATATATATATATATATATATATATATATATATTCCTATGAGTCCACGGGGAAAATGAAACACGGTAAGTTCCCAAGTGCACTTTCGTGTAACAATCACATCATCAGGGGAGACACAAGAAAGAAATATAAGTCAGTTGATATACAACGAAGAGACGAAGCTAGGACGCCATTTGGTAAACATGCGATTGTCCAAGACGATGTATATGTATATCACCTGACTGTTATAATTCTCTCTTGTGTCTCCCCTGATGATGTGATTATCACACGAAAGTGCACTTGGGAACTTATCGTGTTTCATTTTCCCCGTGGACTCATAGGAATATATGTATGCATGTATAGTGTGTGTGTGTGTGTGTGTGTGTGTGTGTGTGTGTGTGTGTGTGTGTGTGTGTACTTAAACTATATATAGGAATTTTGGTTATGGCCAAATGGCGTCCTAGCTTCGTCTCTTCGATGTATATCAACTGACTGTTATATTTCTCTCTTGTGTCTCCCCTGATGATGTGATTATTACACGAAAGTGCACTTGGGAACTTTTCGTGTTTCATTTTCCCCGTGGACTCATAGGAATATATATATATATATATATATATATATATATATATATATATATATATATATATATATATATATATATATATAATATATATATATATATATATATATATATATATATATATATATATATATATATATATAATATATATATATATATATATATATATATATATATATATATTCTTTTTTTTTTTTTTTTTTTTTATACTTTGTCGCTGTCTCCCGCGTTTGCGAGGTAGCGCAAGGAAACAGACGAAAGAAATGGCCCAACCCCCCCCCCCCATACACATGTACATACGTCCACACACGCAAATATACATACCTACACAGCTTTCCATGGTTTACCCCAGACGCTTCACATGCCTTGATTCAATCCACTGACAGCACGTCAACCCCTGTATACCACATCGCTCCAATTCACTCTATTCCTTGCCCTCCTTTCACCCTCCTGCATGTTCAGGCCCCGATCACACAAAATCTTTTTCACTCCATCTTTCCACCTCCAATTTGGTCTCCCTCTTCTCCTCGTTCCCTCCACCTCCGACACATATATCCTCTTGGTCAATCTTTCCTCACTCATTCTCTCCATGTGCCCAAACCATTTCAAAACACCCTCTTCTGCTCTCTCAACCACGCTCTTTTTATTTCCACACATCTCTCTTACCCTTACGTTACTTACTCGATCAAACCACCTCACACCACACATTGTCCTCAAACATCTCATTTCCAGCACATCCATCCTCCTGCGCACATCTCTATCCACAGCCCACGCCTCGCAACCATACAACATTGTTGGAACCACTATTCCTTCAAACATACCCACTTTTGCTTTCCGAGATAATGTTCTCGACTTCCACACATTTTTCAAGGCTCCCAAAATTTTCGCCCCCTCCCCCACCCTATGATCCACTTCCGCTTCCATGGTTCCATCCGCTGACAGATCCACTCCCAGATATCTAAAACACTTCACTTCCTCCAGTTTTTCTCCATTCAAACTCACCTCCCAATTGACTTGACCCTCACCCCTACTGTACCTAATAACCTTGCTCTTATTCACATTTACTCTTAACTTTCTTCTTCCACACACTTTACCAAACTCAGTCACCAGCTTCTGCAGTTTCTCACATGAATCAGCCACCAGCGCTGTATCATCAGCGAACAACAACTGACTCACTTCCCAAGCTCTCTCATCCCCAACAGACTTCATACTTGCCCCTCTTTCCAGGACTCTTGCATTTACCTCCCTAACAACCCCATCCATAAACAAATTAAACAACCATGGAGACATCACACACCCCTGCCGCAAACCTACATTCACTGAGAACCAATCACTTTCCTCTCTTCCTACACGTACACATGCCTTACATATATATATATATATATATATATATATATATATATATATATATTTCCTGTCACTTTCATACAATAGTTAAGTTGACTATATTTCTTTGTTGTCAGGTGGGGGGGGGGGGGGGGGTGAGACTGCTTGCCCCGCGTCCGTCTGATGATGAGGTGAGGTTGCTCACGACTTTTTAGGGTCGTACCTCTCTGCTCATGGGTCGTAAAGTCGTCTGGGAGGGTCGTACCGTCGTGCTCAAGGGTCGTACCGTCGTGCTCAAGGGGTCGCACCGTCGTGGTCAAGGATCGTACCGTCGTGTTCAAGGGTCGTACCATCGTAGTCAAGGGTCGTACCGTCGTGTTCAAGGGTCGTACCGTCGTGTTCAAGGGTCGTACCGTCGTGTTCAAGGGTCGTACCATCGTAGTCAAGGGTCGTACCGTCGTGTTCAAGGGTCGTACCGTCGTGTTCAAGGGTCGTACCGTCGTGCTCAAGGGTCGTACCGTCGTGGTCAAGGGTCGTACCGTCGTGTTCAAGGGTCGTACCGTCGTGTTCAAGGGTCGTACCGTCGTGCTCAAGGGTCGTACCATCGTAGTCAAGGGTCGTACCGTCGTGTTCAAGGGTCGTACCGTCGTGTTCAAGGGTCGTACCATCGTAGTCAAGGGTCGTACCGTCGTGTTCAAGGGTCGTACCGTCGTGCTCAAGGGTCGTACCGTCGTGGTCAAGGGTCGTACCGTCGTGTTCAAGGGTCGTACCGTCGTGGTCAAGGGTCGTACCGTCGTGTTCAAGGGTCGTACCGTCGTGTTCAAGGGTCGTACCATCGTAGTCAAGGGTCGTACCGTCGTGGTCAAGGGTCGTACCGTCGTGCTGAAGGAATGACACAGGTTTGGCGGGGGGGGAGGGGGAGACCATAATACAGCTCACCTGGCTCTCTCTCTCTCTCTCTCTCTCTCTCTCTCTCTCTCTCTCTCTCTCTCTTTAGTCATTGTATCTGTTGAATACATTATTAATTCCTTGGTGTACTGCAATAATCTGTTTAATAAAATAGATTTGTTGACCAATATTAGTCTATTTCTGTTTATTTCATCTATGCACGACAACAGTTTCTATATCTATGTAATACAACAGCTTCTATATCTATGTAATACAACAGTTTCTATACTATGTAATACAACAGTTTCTATATCTATGTAATGCAAGTTTCTATATGTAATATAAGTTTCTATATCTATGTAATACAACAGTTTCTATATCTATGTAATACAACAGTTTCTATATCTGTGTAATACAACAGTTTCTATATCTATGTAATACAACAGTTTCTATATCTATGTAATACAACAGTTTCTATATCCATGTAATACAACAGTTTCTATGTCTGTGTAATACAACAGTTTCTATATCTATGTAATACAACAGTTTCTATATCTATGTAATACAGCAGTTTCTATATCTATATAATACAACAGTTTTTATATCTATGTAATACAACAGTTTCTGTATCTCTGTAATATAACATTTTCTATATCCATGTAATACAACAGTTTCTATGTCTGTGTAATACAACAGTTTCTATATCTATGTAATACAACAGTTTCTATATCTATGTAATACAACAGTTTCTATATCTATATAATACAACAGTTTCTATATCTCTGTAATATAACAGTTTCTATATCTATGTAATACAACAGTTTCTATATCTATGTCATACAGCAGTTTCTATATCTATGTGATACAGAAGTCTGTTGGCGTAATGTGGCAGTATGCGTATATCTGCGTATATCAGGCGTACTTGGCTTTGCCTCGCCATCTGCAGACGCAGTGAGAGAGAGAGAGAGAGAGAGAGAGAGAGAGAGAGAGAGAGAGAGAGAGAGAGAGAGAGAGAGAGAGAGAGAGAGAGAGAGAGAGACGACCCCCAAAGCACGCGAGAGAGAGAGAGAGAGAGAGAGAGAGAGAGAGAGAGAGAGAGAGAGAGAGAGAGAGAGAGAGAGAGAGACGATAAGGTTAGCATGATAAAAAAAACTGGGAATGATAATAATAATTGATTTAACATCTTTATGATGTGTGGGAACGAAACACCCCCAGCTGCTAAGGATGGGGGGTTCTAGGCCGGGAGAAACTGCACGAGAGAGAGAGAGAGAGAGAGAGAGAGAGAGAGAGAGAGAGAGAGAGAGAGGCAGGCAGGCAGGCAGGCCCCGGCGTACGACAACTGCGCCGCATGCGACCAACACACTCCCCAATTGGCACATTTTGGGAGGGAGGCTGCGGGATTTTCCGATCGTTGTGTGTGTGTGTGTGTGTGTGTGTGTGTGTGGCGCTCCTCTGGTGTTGTCAGGGTAGAGCGCCCTCTGCGGCCATTACCCGAGTAACTAAATCCGGAGATATAGATACTTGTGATGGGTGTGGGGTGGGAGGCGGTAATGGGTGGGTGTTGGCAGGGTCGCCTGGCAGGGAGGTGGGTTGGAAGGAGGAGGGGAGAAATACTTGTCTGCCATAGCTGCCAGACGAACGAATCACTTATACATTCCTATATATATCATTCGAATTTTCTTATGGTCCTTTTAAAGGCATGATATTTAGCCTAAATCTAGAAACATATTGAGGTCTTACATCTACTGATTTATGAACGGTTATTTGTTACTGATAATA
>NC_092230.1:8943022-8955522 GCF_036320965.1 Panulirus ornatus | reverse complement strand
CTGGCAGCTGGTTGGCTCTGTGTGTGACCACCTGGCCGCTAAAGTGATAAGGGAAGGGGGGAGGTGTGGTAACGGCCAATTCTCGTGTGGTCGGTCGTCCTAAAGGAAATGAGAGGATGTATCCAAGTGCTGGCACAAAAAGGGAGGTGCACCAGCTGGGCCTGAGGTACAAAGGGGGCTCTCACCAGCTGGGCCTGAGGAGATGGGGGTGCTCACCAGCTGGGCCTGAGGAGATGGGGGCTCTCACCAGCTGGGCCTGAGGAGATGTGGGGGGCTCTCACCAGCTGGGCCTGAGGAGATAGGGGTGCTCACCAGCTGGGCCTGAGGAGATGGGGGGCTCTCACCAGCTGGGCCTGAGGAGATGGGGGTGCTCACCAGCTGGGCCTGAGGAGATGGGGGTGCTCACCAGCTGGGCCTGAGGAGATGGGGGTGCTCACCAGCTGGGCTTGAGGAGATGTGGGGTGCTCACCAGCTGGGCCTGAGGAGATGGGGGCTCACCAGCTGGGCCTGAGGAGATAGGGGTGCTCACCAGCTGGGCCTGAGGAGATGTGGGGTGCTCACCAGCTGGGCCTGAGGAGATGGGGGTGCTCACCAGCTGGGCCTGAGGAGATGGGGTGCTCACCAGCTGGGCCTGAGGAGATGGGGGTGCTCACCAGCTGGGCCTGAGGAGATGTGGGGTGCTCACCAGCTGGGCCTGAGGAGATGGGGTGCTCACCAGCTGGGCCTGAGGAGATGGGGTGCTCACCAGCTGGGCCTGAGGAGATGGGGTGCTCACCAGCTGGGGCCTGAGGAGATAGGGGTGCTCACCAGCTGGGCTTGAGGAGATGTGGGTTGCTCACCAGCTGGGCCTGAGGAGATGGGGGTGCTCACCAGCTGGGCCTGAGGAGATAGGGGTTCCTCACCAGCTGGGGCTGAGGAGATGGGGGCTTCACCAGCTGGGCCTGAGGAGATGGGGGTGCTCACCAGCTGGGCCTGAGGCGATGGGGGCTCTCACCAGCTGGGGCCTGAGGAGATGGGGTGCTCACCAGCTGGGCCTGAGGAGATGTGGGGCGCTCACCAGCTGGGGCCTGAGGAGATGGGGGCTCACCAGCTGGGCCTGAGGAGATGGGGGTGCTCACCAGCTGGGCCTGAGGAGATGGGGGTGCTCACCAGCTGGGCCTAAGGAGATGGGGGCTCTCACCAGCTGGGCCTGAGGAGATGGGGGTGCTCACCATCTGGGCCCGAGGAGATATGGGGTGCTCACCAGCTGGGCTTGAGGAGATGGGGGCTCTCACCAGCTGGGCCTGAGGCACAAAGAGGACTCACCAGCTGGCCCTGAGGAGATGTGGGGTGCTCACCAGCTGGGCCTGAGGAGATGGGGGCTCCTCACCAGCTGGGCCTGAGGACATGGGGGCTCACCAGCTGGGCCTGATGAGATGGGGGTGCTCACCAGCTGGGCCTGAGGAGATGGGGGTGCTCACCAGCTGGGCCTGAGGAGATGGGAGCTCACCAGCTGGGCCTGAGGAGATGTGGGGTGCTCACCAGCTGGGCCTGAGGAGATGGGAGCTCACCAGCTGGGCCTGAGGAGAAGTAGGGTGCTCACCAGCTGGGCCTGAGGAGATGGGGGTTCTCACCAGCTGGGCCTGAGGAGATGGGGGAGCTCACCAACTGGGCCTGAGGAGATGGGGGTGCTCACCAGCTGGGCCTTTGGAGGTGGGAGACGGGGGCGGGTAGACCCAGCTCGTGGTAGAGACGGGCGCAATGATATATTTCTCTCCTAATCTCTTGTCGGGTTTGAACGAGTCGTTTGAGACGGTCATATACACCTGCAGTAGCTTGGATGTATTATACATGACAGCTTGGGAGTGGAGTGTGAGCGGATATGGCCCTCTCTTCGTCTGTCTCTGGTGCTCCCTCGCGAATGCGGGAAACGGCGATCAAGTGTAGGGTGGATGAACAGCTGGGTTGACTGTGGACCGACTGCCGCAACCAGGATTCGAACCTCATGCGCTCGAACCTGGGCGGCCCGTGAATGCGTTACGGTTAGGAACGCCTACTGCTACACCATGGAAGTCCATTTATATCTATATATATATATATATATATATATATATATATATATATATATATATATATGATGGAAGGATTGAGGGAAAAAGATTTTGAGTGATCGGGGCCTGAACATTCAGGAGGGTGAAAGGCGTGCAAGGAATAGAGTGAATTGGAACAATGTGGTATACCGGGGTCGACGTGCTGTCATTGGATTGAACCAGGGCATGTGAAGCGTCTGGGGTAAACCATGGAAAGTTCTGTGGGGCCTGGATGTGGAAAGGGAGCTGTGGTTTCGGTGCATTGTACATGACAGCTAGAGACTGAGTGTGAACGAATGTGGCCTTTGTTGTCTTTTCCTAGCGCTACCTCGCGGGGGGAGGGAGGCATGTTATTTCATGTATGGTAGGGTGGCGACGGGAATGAATAAAGGCAGCAAGTAGGAATATGTACATGTGTATGTGGGTGGGTTGGGCCATTCTTTCGTCTGTTTTCTTGCGCTACCTCGCTTACGCGTGAGACAGCGACAAAGAGTAATATAATAAGATATATATATATATATATATATATATATATATATGCTTATATAGATACAGGATATATCTACCTTGGAGGAGGCATGTTAACCCTACCCGTGGACCATTCCCTTTCGCAGTCTTGCCTCGTAACAGGTGTGTGTGTGTGTGTGTCCTTGTACTTTCTTGTAGCGAGTCTTCCACATCATACAAGTCTTGTAGGTTGCTCGTAGAGTCTTGTAGTTACGTCGCTGTAGTGTCTTGGCAACATCGCAAGAGATTCGTAGCTCCTGTCGTAGTAGATTTGTAGATACATCCTTGTAGCATTCTAACAAGAGCTAAGTTGAATGCCTATATATTCATGTAGTGCCGGGATGGATGTCCCTGTCGTATTCATTGTAGATTACTAATGACGTCCCTGTACTCCCATAAAGATATTTGTAGGCTTTAAGATTCACTTAACCTCTCTACAACCCTTGTAGTTGTTAGATTGTATTTGTAACGTCTGCGTTACATGACCATAACATCTAATGTAACGATGCATGTGACAATTGGAGAATTCCGTCACATTCTTGTATTTCTTTATTTCTTTTTCATTCTGTGCTCCCTCTGTAGGCTTTTTATATCACCCTGTAGCATCTTAGGTTACATAGCCATGTAGAAACCGTAGTCTCTCTTACTGACATCCTAGTACAATGCTTGTAACATCCTTGTAACGCTTTCCCTGGCATCCTCGTAGAGCGGTTTGTTATCGCCTCGTAACACTCGTAACGGCCTTGTAGAATTCGCGCTGTATGACATTTTTGTAACCGTCCTGCTGTGTGATGTTTAGTTATTATGTACCGTCTCTGAGGATACAGGTGCAGGTGAGTGTGCTGTACTCCTTCCTGGGTTGTTTTTTTTTTCTCCAGTGAATGAGGATAATGTTTTACGATTATTTATTCTCTTTATCTCTCTACGATTGTTTATCCTCTTTATTATCTCTCTACGATTATTTATCCTCTTTATTATCTCTCGGATGATACACACTGTAAAGTATCTTCCGGAGGTGAACGATAGATTCCAGAATGATCATTAGGACTCGTGTTGTCTAGGTAGGGTTGGTAAATGTGAACTAAATCTAATGATAATTATCGTAACCCCATTTAATAGTTATTTCCATCGAGTTATGAAATGAGCGTAACGTTTAGTGTGGTGAACGATAAGGGAAATGTCGCCACCAGTCGAGATGTATTACATTATGAACGCAAGGCTACTGACGTGTGAGGCCAGACCCATGGGTATTTGTCAGATTTCCTTGTTCGTCGTGTCACATTGTTTCGCACAAAAGTGGCAAGATATTTTTTTTTTTTTGCCATCTTTACGTTGATACTGACGCCCAGTGTCCCCCATCTAGATTTTTAGTGTCCCCGACGCATGTCCCCATCTTTCTAGTGTCCCCGACGTATGTCCCCATCTTTCTAGTGTCCCCGACGCGTGTCCCCATCTTTGTATAGTGTCCCCGACGCGTGTCCCCATCTTTGTATAGTGTCCCCGACGCGTGTCCCCATCTTTCTAGTGTCCCCGACGCATGTCCCCATCCTTCTAGTGTCCCCGACGCATGTCCCCATCCTTCTAGTGTCCCCGACGCGTGTCCCCATCTTTGTATGGTGTCCCCGACGCGTGTCCCCATCTTTCTATAGTGTCCCCGACGCGTGTCCCCATCTTTCTATAGTGTCCCCGACGCGTGTCCCCATTTTTCTAGTGTCCCCGACGCGTGTCCCCTTCTTTTTAATGTCCCCGTCCACGCCTCCAGTTCCCGCGCGCGTCACGGTCAAGTGACATTCTGATTCATCTGTTAACAACCCAGCTGTTCATCCATCCCTCGGGGCTGCTCGAGAAAATGGGTACCTGGGTCAGGCTAGGGTGTATATACACTATATATATATATATATATATATATATATATATATATATATATATATATATATATATCCTGGGGATAGGGGAGAAAGAATACTTCCCACGTATTCCTGCGCGTCGTAGGAGGCGACTAAAAGGGAAGGGAGCGGGGGGCTGGAAATCCTCCCCTCTTTTTTTTTTTTTTTTCCCAAAGAAGGAACAGAGAAGGGGGCCAGATGTGGATATTCCCTCAAAGGCCCAGTCCTCTGTTCTTAACGCTACCTCGCTAACGCGGGAAATGACGAATAGTATGAAAGAAAGAAAGAAATATATATATATATATATATATATATATATATATATATATATATATATATATATATATATATATATATGTGAGTGTGTGTGTGTGTGTGTATGTGTGTGTGTGTGTGTATGTGTGTGTGTGTGTATGTGTGTGTGTGTATGTGTGTGTGTGTATGTGTGTGTGTGTGTGTGTGTGTGTGTGCGTGTGAGTGTGCTGTGGTGTGTGTGTGTGTGTGTGTGTGTGTGTATGTGTGGAGAGAGAGAGAGACGTTCATTAGGGCCTCAGTTGCCCACGCCGTCTGGACCGTTTTAAAGAGAATAATAATAACCGAATTAAGTTTAACGATAACTGGAATATAATTCAAAGTTAACTTTCATTATGAAATTAAACTGTAGAACGTGACGTGTTCCTATTTTCAGAAGCTTATCCCTATGTCAACACGCAGTTTTGACCCCAGGGCTGCAGACACCTCAACATGATTCTTACTGGAGGAAGGCCTTTGGTAAAGCCTTTGAAGCTTTCCCGAAGACCGTGTGTTGCCTGCTTGGTTGAGAGAATTTCCAATCATTACCATGTGTGGACAGCGCATCCTTATAGTCGTGATCAGCCCCTGGTACTGGTTGTTTACGTGGAGGCCAGGGGATGGGGTTGTCTGGGATGTGTGTGTGTGTGTGTGTGTGTGTGTGTGTGTCTGTGTGTGTGTGGGAGGACCAGCTGCCAGAAGACCTGATGGTCCATAACGAGGTCTTCTGTGTCAATTTGACCTCTCCACCCACCACTCCCTCCGGCTCAACATCCGGCTTTTTTAATGTGCTGTCGAGGCATAAATGGTCAGAACTCGGCGAGAGTCCCCAGACCTGAGGGGGAGGGAGGAGGGAGGAGGACATAGGAGGCAGTGAGGAAGGCAGAGAGAGAGAGAGAGAGAGGCAGGCGATCGCCACCGCAGGTGCACATGATGATCCGTCTGGAAACGAGAGAGAATTTCCAGCTAGAGGGGGCCGGCGCGGGCGCGCCTGGACATGGCTGTGGTCCCCCGAACACACGCTAGAAAGTCCTGTTTTCCATCCCCACGAGCGAAAAGGTGGTAGTATGGACGGTCGAGCAATAATGATAGGGTTTCTGTTGATAATGATTTCTATCCCGTATTTCCTTTCTACACTTAGTGATGAAGTTTTTTTTAGAAACGGACCCACACGGCCTCATTTGCATACTTCCGCTCAAGCTGTCATGTGTATTGTACTGACGACAGAGCCTGCCATGTACAGCCAAGCTCCAGACAATACTGTTTCCACCTTCGTTGCTCATATGCCTTGCTTCAGCCCATTGGCATCACATCGCCCCTCATATATCGCATCATTCCAATAGATTTTATCCCATGCACGCCTCTCGCCCTCTTGGATATTAAGGTCCCGATACCCCAAAGCTTCCATCACATTTTCCCATCTCTATTTCCCCCATCCGCTTTCTTCCACTCATGATATTTTGATTCTCAATCATTTTCTTTTTTCGTTGACTCTGCATATGTCCGAACCAATCAGGAAACACTCAATACCACACCTCATTTTGCACACGCATTCATTAGACGATGAAGCCACCACACACCTCACGTCATCCAACACATCGTATTTTTGGTTTGGGGTATTCAAGGCGGGAGACTCGTATCCCTACATCACTGTCTGCACTGCTGCACGATCTGATATCTGTTCGTTCTAAGGCCACTCGCTCCTACACCGAAGTTCCTCAACCTCCTCTTTCCGTCCTGTGCCTCACCTCAGCCCCCAGGGTTCCGTCCACTGCCGGGTCCCCTCCAGCTCCACCCACGCAAACGTATACACAAACCATCCTCTCTGATCACCTCTGCTGCGCTTCAATACCTTACTCTTTTTAACATTTTCTGTTAACTCTCCTCATTCTTGATAGTATCCCAGAATGTATCGCTAGCTTACGATGTCTGCCACCAGAGCTACGCCATCTGCAAACAGCAGGTGACTCGCCTCTTATGCCCTCCCCACCCGTGCCATCACACACACACACACACACACACACACACACTTCTAAAATCCTATAGTATCGTCTGTCTCTGTAGGACCCCAACATACGTCTCTCACACTACCCTACCCATAAACAAGTGAAACAGCCATCCACATCAGGAACCACTCAACCTCTTCCCTTCCGACTCGCGCTGATGCCGTACTTTCCCTGTAAAAACTTCCCGTCGCATTTAGGAATTTTCCATTTACATCACATACTCGTTGCATCTTTCATAAGGCCTGTCTGCCAGCCCTATTGTACGCTTTCTCCAGATCCATGAATGCCACATGCAGTTCATTGTCTTCTTCCAAGTATTTGCCACACACAGTCGTCTTAGCAGACACCACGCCCACACATCCTTTACCTCTCCTGGAGCCCCATTGCTCCTCCCACGTCTGATGTTCGCTCTACATACCACCACCACTTTCTCGATCACCTCTCTCATTCAACTTGCCAGGAGTACTCAACAGTCTTACACCTTTGCATTTTGAGCATTCACTTTTGTCTAGCTTGCCTTTCAATAATGACACTATGCCTACAGTTCACCAGTCGCCAGGCATCTCGTTTTGAGCTATATAAATGTTGAAGAGCCTGAGTAACAAACCAGTAACAACCGTCGCCATCTATCTTGAGAAATTAACTGCAGTCCCATCCACTCTTGCCGCCTTGCCACACTCCGTCTTACGCAGTGTTGTCACTTCCTCCACTCTATTCCCCGTGCTATTTGCCATGACTCTCGCCACTGCTCTCACGTGCCTCTCACTCTTCAAAGTGTAAAACACCGTCAGGATCTCAAGTGTTATGACAGCCCTAGTTTCCCTGACTTAAGGACCTGGCGCCTCCCGCTCGAGTGACTGCTTGAGGGTCAAGGCCATATGGTCACGATCAAGCTGTATATACAAACGTAGACGTGTAGTGAGTGTAGACGTGGTTGAAATCAGGTGTAGATGTGTTATTTAAACTGTCCTCAAGGGAGGGAATCCAACCCTTGTTGTTGTTATAGAACAGTTGTTTACCAGGGACATAATTACGTGGCAACATATGGCAAGCAGGTCTTATTTTGCCGACAACTCTTACTACAAATTCATTTGATTTTGGTTCTTCTTGTCGTCTGTCTGGGGGGAAAAAAAACCGTTTCTCGTGCGAACACATGTGGGCCCGTCTGTCTCGGGTGATGTATGAAGTAACTGTGTGACGAAGAGGAGGAGGAGGAGGAGTGGGAGGAGGAAGAGACCAGCTTTCTTCAGCTCAGAATCTCCGTGTGTAAACATATCTTCCATAAGCCCTCCGTTTTCTGTATGCCTTACCACATATTTGTACAGTACTCGAGGCAAACCCTCTGTCAGTTTCTTATATATATATATATATATATATATATATATATATATATATATATATATATATATATATATATATAAAAGCCTTATTCGAATTTTTCTTCTGGAATCGTGGCATGTCTTAGGAAAATCGTTTAAGAGCTAATTAAGACTAAGCGCATGGCATTTATCTCTCTCTCGTGTTATGTAAACGTGTTCTGAGATCATTCTCCCTCTACTACGTTCCCGCGTTTGCGAGGTAGCGCAAGGAAACAGACGAAAGAAATGGCCCAACCCACCCCCATACACATGTATATACATACGTCCACACACGCAAATATACATACCTATACATCTCAATATACATATATATATATACACACAGACATATACATATATACACATGTACATAATTTATACTGTCTGCCTTTATTTATTCCCATCGCCACCCCGCCACACATGAAATAACAACCCCCTCCCCCCTCATGTGTGCGAGGTAGCGCTAGGAAAAGACAACAAAGGCCTCATTCGTTCACACTCAGTCTCTAGCTGTCATGTATAATGCACTGAAACCACAGCTCCCTTTCCACATCCAGGCCCCACAGAACTTTCCATGCTTTACCCCAGACGCTTCACACGCCCTTCAATCCATTGACAGCACGTCGACCCCGGTATACCACATCGTTCCAATTCACTCTGTTCCTTGCACGCCTTTCACCCTTCTGCATGTTCAGGCCCCGATCACTCAAAGTCTTTTTCACTCCATCTTTCCACCTCCAATTTGGTCTCCCACTTCTCCTCGTTCCCTCCACCTCTGACACATATATCCTCTTGGTCAATCTTTCCTCACTCATTCTCTCCATGTGACCAAACCATTTCAACGCACCCTCTTCTGCTCTCACAACCACACTCTTTTTATTACCACACATCTCTCTTACCCTATTATTACCCACTCGATCAAACCACCTCACACCCCATATTGTCCTCAAACATGTCATTTCCAGCACATCCACCCTCCTCCGCACAACTCTATCTATAGCCCACGCCTCGCAACCATATACCATTGTTGGAACCACTATTCCTTCAAACATAGCCATTTTTACTTTCCGAGATAATGTTCTCGACTTCCACACATTCTTCAACGCTCCCAGAACTTTCGCCCCCTCCCCCGCCCTATGATTCACTTCCGCTTCCATGGTTCCATCCGCTGCCAGATCCACTCCCAGATATCTAAAACACTTCACTTCCTCCAGTTTTTCTTCATTCAAACTTACCTCCCAGTTGACTTGTCCCTCAACCCTACTGTACCTAATAACCTTGCTCTTATTCACATTTACTCTCAGCTTTCTTTTTTCACACACTTTACCAAACTCAGTCACCAGCTTCTGCAGTTTCTCACACGAATCAGCCACCAGCGCTGTATCATCAGCGTACAACAACTGACTCACTCCCCAAGCTCTCTCATCCCCAACAGACTGCATACTTGCCCCTCTTTCCATAACTCTTGCATTCACCTCCCTAACACCCCCATCCATAAACAAATTTAACAACCATGAAGACATCACACACCCCTGCCGCAAACCTATATTCACTGAGAACCAATCACTTTCGTCTCTTCCTACACATGCATAAGCCTTACATCCTCGATAAAAGCTTTTCACTGCTTCTAACAACTTGCCTCCCACACCATATATTCTTAATACCTTCCACAGAGCATCTCTATCAACTCTATCATATGCCTTCTCCAGATCCATGAATGCTACATACAAATCCATTTGCTTTTCTAAGTATTTCTCACATACATTCTTCAAAGCAAACACCTGATCCACACATCCTCTACCACTTCTGGAACCACATTGCTCTTCCGTAATCTGCTGCTCTGTACATGCCTTCACCCTCTCAATCAATACCCTCCCATATAATTTCCCAGGACTACTCAACAAACTTATACCTCTGTAATTTGAGCACTCACTTTTATCCCCTTTGCCTTTGTACAATGGCACAATGCAAGCGTTCCTCCAATCCACCATGAGTCATACATACATTAGATAACCTTACCAACCAGTCAACAATACAGTCACCCCCTTTTTAAATAAATTCCACTGCAATACCATCCAACCCCGCTGCCTTGCCGGCTTTCATCTTCTGGAAAGCTTTTACTACCTATTCTCTGTTTACCAAATCGTTCTCCCTAACCCTCTCACTTTGCACACCACCTCGACCAAAACACTCTATATCTGCCACTCTATCATCAAACACATTCAACAAACCTTCAAAATACTCACTGCATCTCCTTCTCACATCACCACTACTTGTTATCACCTCCCCATTTGCGCCCTTCACTGAAGTTCCCATTTGCTCCCTTGTCTTACGCACTTTATTTACCTCCTTCCAAAACTTCTTTTTATTCTCCCTAAAATTTAATGATACTCTCTCACCCCTACTCTCATTTGCCTTCTTTTTCACCTCATGCACCTTTCTCTTGACCTCCTGCCTCTTTCTTCTATACATCTCCCAGTCATTTGCATTATTTCCCAGCAAAAATCGTCCAAATGCCTATCTCTTCTCTTTCACTAATAATCTTACTTCTTCATCCCACCTCTCACTCCTCTTTCTAATCTGCCCACCTCTCACGCTTCTCATGCCACAAGCATCTTTTGCGCAAGCCATCACTGCTTCCCTAAATACATCCCATTCCTCCCCCACTCCCCTTACGTCCTTTGTTCTCATTTTTTTCCATTCTGTACTCGGTCCCTCGTGGTACTTCCTCGCACAAGTCTCCTTCCGAAGCTCACTTACTCTCGCCACTCTCTTCACCCCAACATTCTCTCTTCTTTTCTGAAAACCTCTACAAATCTTCACCTTCGCCTCCACAAGATAATGATCAGACATCCCTCCAGTTGCACCTCTCAGCACATTAACATCCAAAAGTCTCTCTTTCGCGCGCCTATCAATTAACACGTAATCCAGTACCGCTGTCTTGCCATCTCTCCTACTTACGTACTTATACTTATGTATATCTCTTTTTAAACCAGGTATTCGCAATCACCAGTCCTTTTTCAGCACATAAATCTACAAGCTCTTCACCATTTCCATTTACAACACTGAACACCCCATGTACACCAATTATTCCCTCAATTGCCACATTACTCACCTTTGCATTCAACTCACCCATCACTATAACCCGGTCTCGTGCATCAAAACTACTAACACACTCAGCTGCTCCCAAAACACTTGCCTCTCATGATCTTTCTTCTCATGCCCAGGTGCATATGCACCAATAATCACCCATCTCTCTCCGTCCATTTTCAGTTTTACGCAGAGTTTACTTTCTTACACTCTAGAGTTTACTTTCTTACACTCTATTACATACTCCCATCACTCCTGTTTCAGGAGTAGTGCTACTCCTTCCCTTGCCCTTGTCCTCTCACTAACCCCTGACTTTACTCCCAAGACATTCCCAAATCACTCTTCCCCTTTACCCTTGAACTTCGTTTCACTCAGAGTCAAAACATCCAGGTTCCTTTCCTCAAACATACTACCTATCTCTCCTTTTTTCTCATCTTGGTTACATCCACACACTTTTAGACACCCCAATCTGAGCCTTCGAGGAGGATGAGCACTCCCCGCGTGACTCCTTCTTCTGTTTCCCCTTTTAGAAAGTTAAAATACATGGAGGGAAGGACTTGCACGAAAGACTTTTTCCCCAGGAAAATCTTGGGTCAGTCACAGAGATGAGCACAGAGGAAAAGATGTCACCACGGACATTTTGGCCACAGTAAAGGTGGACCAGGGACATTTTGGCCACAGTAAAGGTGGACCAGGGACATTTTGGCCACAGTAAAGCGGGACCAGGGACATTTTGGCCACAGTAAAGGTGGACCAGGGACATTTTGGCCACAGTAAAGCTGGACCAGGGACATTTTGACCACAGTAAAGCTGGACCAGGGACATTTTGGCCACAGTAAAGCTGGACCAGGGACATTTTGGCCACAGTAAAGCTGGACCAGGGACATTTTGGCCACAGTAAAGCTGGACCAGGGACATTTTGGCCACAGTAAAGCGGGACGAGGGACATTTTGGCCACAGTAAAGCTGGACCAGGGACATTTTGGCCACAGTAAAGCTGGACCAGGGACATTTTGGCCACAGTAAAGCTGGACCAGGGACATTTTGGCCACAGTAAAGCTGGACCAGGGACATTTTGACCACAGTAAAGCGGGACCAGGGACATTTTGGCCACAGTAAAGGTGGACCAGGGACATTTTGGCCACAGTAAAGCGGGACCAGGGACATTTTGACCACAGTAAAGCTGGACCAGGGACATTTTGGCCACAGTAAAGCTGGACCAGGGACATTTTGGCCACAGTAAAGCTGGACCAGGGACATTTTGGCCACAGTAAAGCTGGACCAGGGACATTTT
>NC_092230.1:8933022-8938022 GCF_036320965.1 Panulirus ornatus | reverse complement strand
ACGTCACGCTTCCCTGAGTGCGTCACGCTTCCCTGAGTGCGTCACGCTTCCCTGAGTACGTCACGCTTCCCTGAGTGCGTCACGCTTCCCTGAGTGCGTCACGCTTCCCTGAGTGCGTCACGCTTCCCTGAGTGAGTCACGCTTCCCTGAGTACGTCACGCTTCCCTGAGTGCGTCACACTTCCCTGAGTGCGTCACGCTTCCCTGAGTGCGACACGCTTCCCTGAGTACGTCCCGCTTCCCTGAGTGCGACACGCTTTCCTGAGTACGACACGCTTCTCTGAGTGCGTCCCGCTTCCCTGAGTGCGTCACGCTTCCCTGAGTGCGACACGCTTCCCTGAGTGCGTCACGCTTCCCTGAGTGCGTCACACTTCCCTGAGTGCGTCACGCTTCCCTGAGTGCGACACGCTTCCCTGAGTACGTCCCGCTTCCCTGAGTGCGACACGCTTTCCTGAGTACGACACGCTTCTCTGAGTGCGTCCCGCTTCCCTGAGTGCGTCACGCTTCCCTGAGTGCGACACGCTTCTCTGAGTGCGTCCCGCTTCCCTGAGTGCGTCACGCTTCCCTGAGTGCGACACGCTTCCCTGAGTGCGACACGCTTCCCTGAGTGCGACACGCTTCCCTGAGTACGTCACGCTTCCCTGAGTGCGACACTCTTCCCTGAGTGCGTCACGCTTCCCTGAGTGCGACACGCTTCCCTGAGTACGTCACGCTTCCCTGAGTGCGTCCCGCTTCCCTGAGTGCGACACGCTTTCCTGAGTACGTCACGCTTCCCTGAGTGCGTCCCGCTTCCCTGAGTGCGACACGCTTTCCTGAGTGCGTCACGCTTCCCTGAGTGCGTCACGCTTCCCTGAGTGCGTCACGCTTCCCTGAGTGCGACACGCTTCCCTGAGTGCGTCACGCTTCCCTGAGTGCGTCACGCTTCCCTGAGTGCGTCACGCTTCCCTAAGTGCGTCACGCTTCCCTGAGTGCGACAAGCTTCCCTGAGTGCGTCACGCTTCCCTGAGTGCGTCACGCTTCCCTGAGTGAGTCACGCTTCCCTGAGTACGTCACGCTTCCCTGAGTGCGTCACACTTCCCTGAGTGCGTCACGCTTCCCTGAGTGCGACACGCTTTCCTGAGTACGTCACGCTTCCCTGAGTGCGACACGCTTTCCTGAGTACGTCACGCTTCCCTGAGTGCGTCCCGCTTCCCTGAGTGCGTCACGCTTCCCTGAGTGCGTCACGCTTCCCTGAGTGCGACAGGCTTCCCTGAGTGAGTCACGCTTCCCTGAGTGCGTCACGCTTCCCTGAGTGCGTCACGCTTCCCTGAGTGCGTCACGCTTCCCTGAGTGCGTCACGCTTCCCTGAGTGCGACACGCTTCCCTGAGTGCGTCACGCTTCCCTGAGTGCGTCACGCTTCCCTGAGTGCGTCACGCTTCCCTGAGTGCGACACGCTTCCCTGAGTGCGTCACGCTTCCCTGAGTGCGTCACGTTTCCCTGAGTGCGTCACGTTTCCCTGAGTGCGTCACGCTTCCCTGAGTGCGTCACGCTTCCCTGAGTGCGTCACGCTTCCCTGAGTGCGACCCGCTTCCCTGAGTGCGTCACGCTTCCCTGAGTGCGTCACGCTTCCCTGAGTGCGTCACGCTTCCCTGAGTGCGACACGTTTCCCTGAGTGCGTCACGCTTTCCTGAGTGCGACACGCTTCCCTGAGTGCGTCACGCTTCCCTGAGTGCGTCACGCTTCCCTGAGTGCGACACGCTTCCCTGAGTGCGTCACGCTTCCCTGAGTGCGACACGCTTCCCTGAGTGCGTCACGCTTCCCTGAGTGCGTCACGCTTCCCTGAGTGCGACACGTTTCCCTGAGTGCGTCACGCTTCCCTGAGTGCGTCACGCTTCCCTGAGTGCGTCACGCTTCCCTGAGTGCGTCACGCTTCCCTGAGTGCGACACGCTTCCCTGAGTGCGTCACGCTTCCCTGAGTGCGTCACGCTTCCCTGATTGCGTCACGCTTTCTCTGAGTGCGTCACGCTTCCCCTGAGTGCGTCACGCTTCCCTGAGTGCGTCACGCTTCCCTGAGTGCGTCACGCTTCCCTGAGTGCGTCGCGCTTCCCTGAGTGCGTCCCGCTTCCCTGAGTGCGTCACGCTTCCCTGAGTGCGTCACGGGGTAAGGCGGACGAAGGAAAAGAGAATATTTGCACACAGTGGCAAGATAAACTCTTTATTCCCATAGAAAACGGGGTGAGGCGGAGAGAAAGGGCGAGTGCCCTACGTAAAGCACTGGTGATATATGGTTAGGTTGACACCCTGGAGGTGGGTAGGAGGCACACTGTCAACAGAGGTGTGTGAGTGTGTGTGTGTGGGGTGCGTGTGTGTGTGTGTGTGGGGTGCGTGAGGGAACAGCGGTGGTGTGCGTTCGAAAGCAGTGAGCGAGGGAATGTGGTCGATTTTGAGCACAGTGTATCAGGTTAGTGTGTGTGGAGGGGGTGTATCATGTGAGTGTGTGTGGTGAGGGGGTGTATCAGGTGAGTGTGTGAGGTGAGGGGGGTGTATCAGGTGAGTGTGTGGGGTGAGGGAGTGTATCAGGTGAGTGTGTGGGGTGAGGGAGTGTATCAGGTGAATTTGTTGGGTGAGGGAGTGTATCAGGTGAATGTGTGGGGTGAGGGAGTGTATCAGGTGAGTGTGTGTGGTGAGGGGAGTGTATCAGGTGAGTGTGTGTGGTGAGGGGGGTGTATCAGGTGAGTGTGTGGGGTGAGGGGGTGTGTGTCAGGTGAGTGTGTGTGGTGAGGGAGTGTATCAGGTGAGTGTGTGTGGTGAGGGGGGGTGTATCAGGTGAGTGTGTGGGGTGAGGGGGTGTGTGTCAGGTGAGTGTGTGTGGTGAGGGAGTGTATCAGGTGAGTGTGTGTGGTGAGGGGGGTGTATCAGGTGAGTGTGTGGGGTGAGGGGGTGTGTGTCAGGTGAGCGTGTGTGGTGAGGGAGTGTATCAGGTGAGTGTGTGTGGTGAGGGGGGTGTATCAGGTGAGTGTGGAGGGTGAGGGAGTGTATCAGGTGAGTGTGTGTGGTGAGGGGGGTGTATCAGGTGAGTGTGTGTGGTGAGGGGGGTGTATCAGGTGAGTGTGTGTGGTGAGGGAGTGTATCAGGTGAGTGTGTGTGGTGAGGGAGTGTATCAGGTGAGTGTGTGTGGTGAGGGGGGTGTATCAGGTGAGTGTGTGGGGTGAGGGGGTGTGTGTCAGGTGAGTGTGTGTGGTGAGGGAGTGTATCAGGTGAGTGTGTGTGGTGAGGGGGGTGTATCAGGTGAGTGTGGAGGGTGAGGGAGTGTATCAGGTGAGTGTGTGGGGTGAGGGAGTGTATCAGGTGAGTGTGTGTGGTGAGGGAGTGTATCAGGTGAGTGTGTGTGGTGAGGGGCGTGTATCAGGTGAGTGTAGGGGGATGAGGGAGTGTCTACCAATTTCATCGACCAATTCTAAACGATTGGATGAACAGCTGGATTGACTGTGGGCCGACTCGCCGCAACTAGGATTCGAACCCAGCCACTGGACGGCCCCGCGCAGATACGTCACGGTCAGGACCGCTTACCGCTCCACCACGTAGGACCATATACAACTACCCTTGATTTTTGCCAAGTGATTCATCCAAACTCTTTCATTTCAAGCGGACCAGAAAGTTCAGTTTCCAAATATTTGAAAGTCCGGTTTCCAAATATTTGCGAGAAGATTAAAAAGAACCAAATATTTAGGTCTGGCAAATAGGTCATTTGAAGCCATTTGACTGAGTGGTTTCAGATATAAAAGACACCACTTACATACCTCAGTGTCCCCTGAATATCGTTTTCTGTGCGTGTTAAACCTGGTGCTTGTTTCTGGCCACGGCTCCGGTGCACACACACACACACACACACACACACACACACACACACACACACACACAGACACAGACACACACACCAGTGTCTTCAAAGGGTTTTTTTTTTTTGAACCCCTGTTCACTCCCTCGGCTGAAGTGGAAGACACCACTTCTGAAGTGTCTCTTGAGGGGGGGGGGGGGGGGCGTGTGAGAAAGAAGTGTAGGGAAAAAGGAAATGTATAGGTTAGACATTTGGCATTCATATATATATAGTCATATAGTCTCTTAGATCGTTGGATATATGACCATATATAGGTAGACATGGAGGGAACACAACCATTCTTTTCAGATATAGTTTTTACGAAAATATATTTCATATCGATTTTATATTTGCATATATATATATATATATATATATATATATATATATATATATATATATATATATATATATATATACCTTTTGAAAAGCATGTGGAAGTGACATATATGAACACTATTATCTGTAACTTTACAAGTGGCTTTTATTTTTTTAATGATGCGTAGATTAAGAATGAAAGATATGAATACGAAAGGAATAAGTATAGATGAACTAATTGGTATTGCGATGTTTGTACAGCGGCGTGTGTGTGTGTGTGTGTGTGTGTGAAGATTCGCAAAACCACGGCCGCCTGTCAGTGACAGCCCATGCTCGCGTGTGTCATATACTGGCACAAGTCGGATGTGTGGATATATATATATATATATATATATATATATATATATATATATATATATATATATATATATATTATCCCTGGGGTTAGGGGAGAAAGAATACTTCCCACGTATTCCCTGCGTGTCGTAGAAGGCGACTAAAAGGGGAGGGAGCGGGGGGGGGGGGGGCTGGAAATCCTCCCCTCTTGTTTTTTTTTTTTTTAATTTTCCAAAAGAAGGAACAGAGAAGGGAGTCAGGTGAGGATATTGCCTCAGAGGCCCAGTCTTCTGTTCTTAACGCTTCTTTGCTAACGCGGGAAATGGCGAATAGTTTGAAAGATATATATATATATATATATATATATATATATATATATATATATATATATATATATATATATATATATATATATATATATATATATATATATCTTTCTTTTTCTTTCAAACTATTCGCCATTTCCCGCATTAGCGAGGTAGCGTTAAGA
>NC_092230.1:8915522-8928022 GCF_036320965.1 Panulirus ornatus | reverse complement strand
AGGATCAGGAGGGGGAGTTAAATGGGGGGATTGCATTACCTTACAAGGGGACCTAGGCAAACTCCAGAGATGGTTTGATGGATGGGGGGTGTTGAAATTCAAACCCGTCTTGGTGCAAAGTCGTGAGGACACAGAACACAGTCAAAGAAGGCCATGATTTGAATGTCATCTCGTAGGGAATAAGCTGCATGGGAGGGATTTGGGAGTTGACATACCACATTAACTGTCGTCAAAGCTTCAGCTTAGGGGATTTAGGGAAGAAGCTGCATGCTTATCTGTGCATGGGAGGGATTTGGGAGTTGACATAGCACTTTGACTATCGTCAGAGCTTCAGCTTAGGGGATTAATAAAGGAGACAGAGTGTTTGGTGACGTTTTAAGTGTATGAATCACCAAAGGTCCTGCAAACTCCTCACATCGCTTGTGTAGGCCAGAAGTAAAATAAACTTGACATTTTTAGTCACCGCCTTAAAAACGGAATATGATAGAGGAGGTCCAGAGAAAGAGCATCAAAGTTGATACTGGAATCAATTGGAGTAAATTACAGGGAAAGATGAGAGACCTTAGATTTGCCCACCATGGAAGAGAATATGATGAGGTGGAGAACAAGACCTTAATGTTTTTTTTTGATTGCTTTGAAATGTAGACCAATCGATAGGCTACATCACATGGAATTGAGCAAGAGGCTTGTTAGAAAGATGTCCAGAAGTATTTTGATATTAAGCTATTCTTTAATGGGATTAAGCTGAGTATATTAGATCTGAAATTGTAAAAGTATATAAAAGTTATATGGTAATAGTTGAAGTTCAAAGGGTGGGTTCGGCGCCCCACGTGTGTGTAAGACCTCCTCCCTGTACTTGTACCAATGGTTGATTATATACAAACGAATGAAGACATCCAACCATTGGTTTCTTTTTCAAGTTGTTTTTGATATTGGAATATGATGAGGAACGTAGAGGCTAGTGTGGTGAGGGACGAGAAGCCAACAGATGAGTGCAGGAGAAATGCTTGTAAAAGAAATTGTATAGATAAAGAGGAAAGAGAAAGAGTGTCAGTCATAGTCTTGAAGTATTTTCCCAAGAGCCATTTTTGACTGTATCTATCGTTTAGTCTCCTCAATTCTGATTGGCGAATCATTCCGTGTGATTGGAATCCCTTTTGAGGAAAGAAAAAACAAGAAAAAAAGCAAAGATACATCGCCAAACTAAATCTAGCAACGTAGCTTCATAGATCGAGGGGATGATGCAAAGTCTTTGATCATTGTGGTACCTGTGTTAGACCACCTCGTAACCTTCTCCTTCACTGAGATGGATGAGTTGAAGTCGTCTTCTCTGCTGTCATACGCTTTGCCCTGGAAGTCATCTTCGCCATCTGTCATAGGCAATTATCTTCGTTGCTCACCGGTATACTTTTCTCTTGTTTTGTCTCGTTTCTATTCCCTTGTGTGAGGTGACCAGCACTGAACGACTAATTTGAGGTCGGGACTGAGCGCTGGTTTGTGGAGGGTGAGAACAGCTTTTCAGATTTTGAGGGAGTTCTGTGTAGCCTAGAAATGTGATGACTTTCTTTGTGCACTGCTTGCTTAGCTTTAGGTCACCAAAGATTAATGCTTACTGAGCTGTAGGTCACCAGAGATTAATGCTTACTTAGCTTTAGGTCACCAGAGATTAATGCTTACTTAGCTTTAGGTCACCAGAGGTGAATGCTTACTTAGCTTTAGGTCACCGGAGATTAATGCTTACTTAGCTTTAGGTCACCAGAGATTAATGCTTACTTAGCTTTAGGTCACCAGAGATTAATGCTTACTTAGCTCTAGGTCAACAGAGATTATTCCAACCACTTTTCTTTTCCTCATTTCACCTCTTGTAGCTGAAGAGACATTTAGTTTTCACCTCCGACGTGTCAGTGTTTGTCTTCACACGAATCCTCACATGAACCTGGTCCCTTAGACCGCGTCCATGGCGCCTTCTGTACGTGCCGTGCTAGCCAGAGTTCACGTGTCGGACACGGACGCACTCTGTACGTGCCGTGCTAGCCAGAGTTCACGTGACGGACACGGACGCACTCTGTACGTGCCGTGCTAGCCAGAGTTCACGTGTCGGACACGGACGCACTCTGTACGTGCCATGGTAGCCAGAGTTCACGTGTCGGACACGGACGCACTCTGTACGTGCCTTGGTAGCCAGAGTTCACGTGACGGACACGGACGCACTCTGTACGTGCCGTGCTAGCCAGAGTTCACGTGTCGGACACGGACGCACTCTGTACGTGCCGTGCTAGCCAGAGTTCACGTGTCGGACACGGACGCACTCTGTACGTGCCTTGGTAGCCAGAGTTCACGTGTCGGACACGGACGCACTCTGGTGACGGACACGGACGCACTCTGTACGTGCCTTGGTAGCCAGAGTTCACGTGCCGGACACGGACGCACTCTGTACGTGCCATGGTAGCCAGAGTTCACGTGTCGGACACGGACGCACTCTGTACGTGCCTTGGTAGCCAGAGTTCACGTGTCGGACACGGACGCACTCTGGTGACGGACACGGACGCACTCTGGTGGATCCAGAAGAAAGAACTCCTTCTAGAGTGAGGTGTGGCATGGGTTCGGGTTGGGTGAGGCTACCAAAACAGCTTTGTTGATCCCATCCTTGCGTGGTGGACCAAGGGCGAAGATGCTGGAGATGTGTTCCCACTTGGCTTACATCCGTCCGTCGAGCGATAAGGGAGTCGTTGAACCCCAGGAAATGTGACACGTACGGATGACTGGAAATGTGGAAGTTTTCGTGTATGATTAGCTGATCAATGTACGGATATCCATCGTGAGATTAGCTGATCAATGTACGGATATCCGTCGTGAGATTAGCCGATCAATGTACGGATATCCGTCGTAAGATTAGCCGATCAATGTACGGATATCCGTCGTGAGATTAGCCGATCAATGTACGGATATCCGTCGTAAGATTAGCCGATCAATGTACGGATATCCGTCGTGAGATTAGCCGATCAATGTACGGATATCCGTCGTGAGATTAGCCGATCAATGTACGGATATCCGTCGTAAGATTAGCCGATCAATGTACGGATATCCGTCGTGAGATTAGCCGATCAATGTACGGATATCCGTCGTGAGATTAGCTGATCAATGTACGGATATCCGTCGTGAGATTAGCCGATCAATGTACGGATATCCGTCGTGAGATTAGCCGATCAATGTACGGATATCCGTCGTAAGATTAGCCGATCAATGTACGGATATCCGTCGTAAGATTAGCTGATCAATGTACGGATATCCGTCGTGAGATTAGCCGATCAATGTACGGATATCCGTCGTGAGATTAGCTGATCAATGTACGGATATCCGTCGTGAGATTAGCCGATCAATGTACGGATATCCGTCGTGAGATTAGCCGATCAATGTACGGATTTCCGTCGTGAGATTAGCTGATCAATGTACGGATATCCGTCGTGAGATTAGCCGATCAATGTACGGATATCCGTCGTGAGATTAGCCGATCAATGTACGGATATCCGTCGTGAGATTAGCTGATCAATGTACGGATATCCGTCGTGAGATTAGCCGATCAATGTACGGATATCCGTCGTAAGATTAGCTGATCAATGTACGGATATCCGTCGTGAGATTAGCCGATCAATGTACGGATATCCGTCGTCAAATCCGTCACTGGAACTCACGTTTCCGAAGAACCACTGATGGACGAGCAGGGGTGTGGGCGGGTCACGCTCGTGCCACCTCTCACGCTTGAACAGCCCGTCAGTAGGCGACCTCCAGCGGAAGTCTTGTGGGGGCTTCTGGAGGAGGGAGGAGGAAGAGGAGGAGGAAGAGGAAGAGGAGGAGAAGGAGAGAGGAGGAGGAGGAGGAAGAGGAGGCCTGTGAGCAGCTCGTAGGGCCACAGTTCCTGGGGACACAGGGAAGCTGGTCATTATCTCCCTAGCAGGGATGACGGAGGTGTGGCGGGAGTCAGCCTAAGACCCAGGCATGTGTTGGGAGGTTACCTCTTCCTGGCCGCTCCACCACGAATTCCAGCAGCTCCCGGCGAGACTGGGGACGTCAGCGTCACCTCTTCCTGGCTGCTCCACCACGAATTCCAGCAGCTCCCGGCGAGGCTGGGGACGTCAGCGTCCAACTGTAGGGGGAAGGAAATGATCCCAAAGGGAGGACATGCCTCTTCGAAGGCGTTCCTCTCCTTTTTTTTCTCCTGGTTTCCTTCCGTCTCATCTTTTTGCTCCTTTCTTATGGTTTTATTTCAGATGTTTCTGCTCTCTTTATTTCTCCTGGTTTCCTTTCGTCTCATCTTTGCTCCCCCTTTTTTGTATGGTTTTATTTCAGATGGTTGTGTGTCAGTTCACTGGCAGTACAAGTGGTAGACTTTGGGATGGCCATCATGTGGTTTAAGGAGGTGGTTGACCAAGGCGAGGTCCTGCTTGCTTGCCCAGCGGGACGGTGGGGTTAGTGCTCGTGCTGAACACCAACTGGTTCGTCGCTCCTCCTCCGCCCCGGTCTTATCACACGACTGTGGGGCTCTCACACACAGTACCTTTCCTTCATTGTTCTTGTGTGCCATAGCTTCGTTTTCTTTCCCCTAACGAGACTTCGGCCGGCCCTGGAGCAGGTCCTTACCTTATCATTTGATATTTATTCTTTATAATCTCTGCGTCCTGGATTTCTTCATCGTCGGAAACTCTATCCTCGATTTCTCATACCTTTATTTATTTTATTTTTTCCACTACTGAGGGAAGAAGGGATGTGGGTGGTTCCTCCTCTTGCTGGGCAAGTTGAACTATCCTCCAAGCCTCAGGGTCGAGGTAATTAGAGGTGTTTACATATCCCCCAAGAGGAGGAGGAGGAAGGAAGCTACCAGGTCAGTGCATATGCTGTAGGAGGAACCTGTTTGTTGGTTCTTCCATCGTCTTCAACACCATATTCTGTCAACTTCAGTCGTGTTTACCTTCAGTCAAGGATCCGATGCAACGGTCCTGACTCATTAAGTCAGTCAGTCATCCCTAATGAATATAGGAATTATAATTCATTATGATAGACTCAGTCGTATTGCCAGTGTTGGGGTAGACTGAGAGTGGATGGCAGAAGACGCCAGAGGTGGAGTTCGAGAATGGAAAAGATGCGAGTCTACGAACTGAGCTTCGAAGGTGGTTGGTCTCTGTCCAGTTTCTGAAGATGGGGAGGAAGGAGTTTACGGAATGAGTTCGGAGATGGTTGGTCTGTCAGTCATGGATCTTAGAAGTGAGTTCGGAGGTGATGAGTCTCGGGTTTCTGAAAAGCAGGAAGTGGGGTCTTCGAAGTGAGTTCGAAGGTAATCAGTCTCGGGTTTGTAAAGAGTAGGAAGAGGGTGTTCGAAGTGAGTTCGAGGATGTTCGGTGGGTGGTGGGTTATAACATACAAATCTTGGTTGGATGTGAGGCTGGTCATGGATGCCGAACGAGGTCATTGACCCGCCCCCAATCTGGTGGTCATACCAGGTGACCAGGGGACTGCCATGACCCCCTACAGTTAGTTCTCTTATGTCTCGTCCATTTCCATTCTGCTTCTAATGTTTCTCTTTTTCCTTAATACCATCCTTCGACTCTCTCTCTCTCTCTCTCTCTCTCTCTCTCTCTCTCTCTCTCTCCCTGGTAGGCAGTAGAGGGTAGGCATCCAGCTACCAGGGTCCTACCCCACTTGGGTATCGGGTGGGTTAGCCACTTCAGTGGCTGTCAAGTGTCCTTTCTTTGGCCCAGGGAAGCTGTCGTTCCTCTCTGCCTCACCTACGTGTGAGCTGTCGGCTTCCAGTCCACAAACACGGAGTCTCTGCCCCTCACACCTCACACCTGACGGTATATAACTCACTCAACTTTTTCTTCGTAACTTTAGATTTAGATTTAACTGTGGTGAGCACTACGCTCTTGCTTTAGTCCTGCTGTATGGCAAATCGCATCTTAAGTATGTATATCAACTGACTCTTATATTTCTTTCTTATATCTCCTCTGATGATGTGATTATTACACGAAAGTGCACTTGGCAACTTATCGCGTTTCATTTCCCCGTGGACTCATAGGAATATACTTAATCACGCGCTAAATTGTGATCCTTTCCAATATATATATATATATATATATATATATATATATATATATATATATATATATTATTTATATATTATTTATTTTTATTATACTTTGTCGCTGTCTCCCGCGTTTGCGAGGTAGCGCAAGGAAACAGACGAAAGAAATGGCCCAACCCCCCCCATACACATGTATATACATACGTCCACACACGCAAATATACATACCTACACAGCTTTCCATGGTTTACCCCAGACGCTTCACATGCCCTGATTTAATCCACTGACAGCACGTCAACCCCGGTATACCACATCGCTCCAATTCACTCTATTCCTAGCCCTCCTTTCACCCTCCTGCATGTTCAGGCCCCGATCACACAAAATCTTTTTCACTCCATCTTTCCACCTCCAATTTGGTCTCCCTCTTCTCCTCGTTCCCTCTACCTCCGACACATATATCCTCTTGGTCAATCTTTCCTCACTCATTCTCTCCATGTGCCCAAACCACTTCAAAACACCCTCTTCTGCTCTCTCAACCACGCTCTTTTTATTTCCACACATCTCTTTTACCCTTACGTTACTTACTCGATCAAACCACCTCACACCACACATTGTCCTCAAACATCTCATTTCCAGCACATCCATCCTCCTGTGCACAACTCTATCCATAGCCCACGCCTCGCAACCATACAACATTGTTGGAACCACTATTCCTTCAAACATACCCATTTTTGCTTTCCGAGATAATGTTCTCGACTTCCACACATTCTTCAAGGCCCCCAGAATTTTCGCCCCCTCCCCCACCCTATGATCCACTTCCGCTTCCATGGTTCCATCCGCTGCCAGATCCACTCCCAGATATCTAAAACACTTCACTTCCTCCAGTTTTTCTCCATTCAAACTCACCTCCCAATTGACTTGACCCTCAACCCTACTGTACCTAATAACCTTGCTCTTATTCACATATATATATATATATATACAAGTGACTTGTTTACCAAATGGCGTCCTAGCTACGTCTCTGCGTTGTATATCAACTGACTGTTATATTTCTCTCTTGTATCTCCCCTGATGATGTGATTATTACACGAAAGTGCACTTGGGAAGTTATCGTGTTTTATTTCCGTGTGGTAAGGAATATATTTCTCATCTCAACACAGAGATGAAGTACGCTTGAATTTCATTTTCAAAGATATAAAGAGATAATATTATGATGATCTAATATGACTGGTGGTCCAGATCCAAAGAAAAACCCCGGATGCGTTCTGGTAATGTGAGATCTCGATTCACAGTCATACGTCCTGGAAACCTTACGGGGGGGTGCAGCTGCTTCTGCTGTTACCTCCTCCACGGAGGAGGGTAGACGTCCCGTACGCTTTTGTGTGGTGGCGTGACCTCACGGCAACGAGTTGGGAGGAATAGACCGACCTGCTCTGGGCTCAGACGTAGGTCTGGACGATTTTGTGTGTCCCGAGTCTTGTCTACCTGCCTCCGTTAGATTCTCATGTAGGAAGGAGCGGCCATATAACAGGTCCCGGTCAGTAATCAGGAAATTGTAGTCATTGGAACTGTTACACGTTGGCGGTCTTCTGTGGTTGTGTAGGTGGGTGTACATGTTTATGAGTGTTGTGTAGGTGGGTGTTGAGGCTGTGAATGTTGTGTAGGTGGGTGTAGAGTTTATGAATGTTGTGTAGGTGGGTGTAGATGTTATGAATGTTGTGTAGGTGGGTTGTGTAGAGGTTATGAGTGTTGTGTAGGTGGGTGTACATGTTTATGAATGTTGTGTAGGTGGGTGTAAATGTTATGAATGTTGTGTAGGTGGGTGTAGATGTTATGAATGTTGTGTAGGTGGGTTGTGTAGAGGTTATGAGTGTTGTGTAGGTGGGTGTACATGTTTATGAATGTTGTGTAGGTGGGTGTAAATGTTATGAATGTTGTGAAGGTGGGTGTAGATGTTATGAATGTTGTGTAGGTGGGTGTAGATGTTATGAATGGTGTGTAGGTGGGTTGTGTAGAGGTTATGAGTGTTGTGTAGGTGGGTGTACATGTTATAAGTGCTGTGTAGGTGGGTGTAGATGTTATGAATGTTGTGTAGGTGGGTGTAGATGTTATGAATGGTGTGTAGGTGGGTTGTGTAGAGGTTATGAGTGTTGTGTAGGTGGGTGTACATGTTTATGAATGTTGTGTAGGTGGGTGTACATGTTTATGAATGTTGTGTAGGTGGGTGTAGTGGTTATGAATGTTGTGTAGGTGGGTGTAGATGTTATGAATGGTGTGTAGGTGGGTTGTGTAGAGGTTATGAGTGTTGTGTAGGTGGGTGTACATGTTTATGAATGTTGTGTAGGTGGGTGTAAATGTTATGAATGTTGTGTAGGTATGTGTAGATGTTATGAATTTAGTGTAGGTGGGTGTAGATGTTATGAATGTTGTGTAGGTGGGTGTACATGTTTATGAATGTTGTGTAGGTGGGTGTAGATGTTATGAATGGTGTGTAGGTAGGTTGTGTAGAGGTTATGAGTGTTGTGTAGGTGGGTGTACATGTTATAAGTGCTGTGTAGGTGGGTGTAGATGTTATGAATGTTGTGTAGGTGGGTGTAGATGTTATGAATGGTGTGTAGGTGGGTTGTGTAGAGGTTATGAGTGTTGTGTAGGTGGGTGTACATGTTTATGAATGTTGTGTAGGTGGGTGTAGTGGTTATGAATGTTGTGTAGGTAGGTGTACATGTTTATGAATGTTGTGTAGGTGGGTGTAGATGTTATGAATGGTGTGTAGGTGGGTTGTGTAGAGGTTATGAGTGTTGTGTAGGTGGGTGTACATGTTTATGAATGTTGTGTAGGTGGGTGTAGATGTTATGAATGTTGTGTAGTTGTGTGTAGATGCTATGAATGTTGTGAAGGTGGGTGTAGATGTTATGAATGTTGTGTAGGTGGGTGTAGATGTTATGAATGTTGTGTAGGTGGGTGTAGATGTTATGAATGTTGTGTAGGTGAGTGTAGATGTTATGAATGTTGTGTAGGTGGGTGTAGATGTTATGAATGTTGTGTAGGTGGGTGTAGATGTTATGAATGTTGTGTAAGTGGGTGTAGATGTTATGAATGTTGTGTAGGTGGGTGTAGATGTTATGAATGCTGTGTAGGTGGGTGTAGATGTTATGAATGTTGTCTAGGTGGGTGCAGAGTTTATGAATGTTGTGTAGGTGGGTGTAGATGTTATGAATGTTGTGTAGGTGGGTGTAGATGTTATGAATGTTGTGTAGGTGGGTGTAGATCTTTTGAATGTTGTGTAGGTGGGTGTAGTGGTTATGAATGTTGTTACTGGTCCCATGTGTATTGACTACACACCCTCTACCCCCCCTCCCCTCTCACAAAGACGCAGTACACCCACACTAGCAGCTTGGGTGTTGATCTGTATGAGACAGAAGTGCGTGTGATTTCTACAACCTGGAGTTGTGATATGTGTCAGCATTGAAAGTGTGTAGGTATAACGTGTGCACATGATGTAAGTTATGTTCTGGTACAATATATATTTTTTTTTTTTTTTTTGCTTTGTCGCTGTCTCCCGCGATTGCGAGGTAGCGCAAGGAAACAGACGAAAGAAATGGCCCAACCCACCCCCATACACATGTATATACATACGTCCACACACGCAAATATACATACCTACACAGCTTTCCATGGTTTACCCCAGACGCTTCACATGCCCTGATTCAATCCACTGACAGCACGTCAACCCCGGTATACTACATCGATCCAATTCACTCTATTCCTTGCCCTCCTTTCACCCTCCTGCATGTTCAGGCCCCGATCACACAAAATCTTTTTCACTCCATCTTTCCACCTCCAATTTGGTCTCCCTCTTCTCCTCGTTCCCTCCACCTCCGACACATATATCCTCTTGGTCAGTCTTTCCTCACTCATTCTCTCCATGTGCCCAAACCATTTCAAAACACCCTCTTCTGCTCTCTCAACCACGCTCTTTTTATTTCCACACATCTCTCTTACCCTTACGTTACTCACTCGATCAAACCACCTCACACCACACATTGTCCTCAAACATCTCATTTCCAGCACATCCATCCTCCTGCGCACAACTCTATCCATAGCCCACGCCTCGCAACCATACAACATTGTTGGAACCACTATTCCTTCAAACATACCCATTTTTGCTTTCCGAGATAATGTTCTCGACTTCCACACATTCTTCAATGCTCCCAGGATTTTCGCCCCCTCCCCCACCCTATGCTCTACTTCCGCTTCCATGGTTCCATCCGCTGCCAGATCCACTCCCAGATATCTAAAACACTTTACTTCTTCCAGTTTTTCTCCATTCAAACTTACCTCCCAACTGACTTGACCCTCAACCCTACTGTACCTAATAACCTTGCTCTTATTCACATTTACTCTTAACTTTCTTCTTTCACACACTTTACCAAACTCAGTCACCAGCTTCTGCAGTTTCTCACATGAATCAGCCATCAGCGAACAACAACTGACTCACTTCCCAAGCTCTCTCATCCCCAACAGACTTCATACTTGCCCCTCTTTCCAAAACTCTTGCATTATCTCCCTAACAACCCCATCCATAAACAAATTAAACAACCATGGAGACATCACACACCCCTGCCGCAAACCTACATTCACTGAGAACCAATCACTTTCCTCTCTTCCAACACGTACACATGCCATACATCCTCGATAAAAACTTTTCACTGCTTCTAACAACTTGCCTCCCACACCATATATTCTTAATACCTTCCACAGAGCATCTCTATCAACTCTATCATATGCCTTCTTCAGATCCATAAATGCTATATACAAATCCATTTGTATATATATATATATATATATATATATATATATATATATATATATATATATATATATATACGAACATAGTGCATATGAACATGCATATATATGTATACATATCACGCGCTCTCCCACCCCTCCTCCCATCTCTCACCAATACTTCACTTCGCTCCTCCCTCCCTCACCCTCCTGCCGGGTTCCTCCCAGGGTACACGTCGTCTGCTGACGTAACGGTCGCCTCCGCCCGACACCGTCCGCTCCTCCGCGTTGACCACACCACACACACACTCCCCCCTCCGTCGTCGACACGGCAGTGAGGGAAGGGGGTCGCCTCCTCCCCCGCCGCCTACCTCGCCCCCGCCACCGCTCGCCTCTGCCGCTGCTGCTGGACACACACACACACACACACACACACACACACAGTTGACGCCCTCCTCCTCCTCCTCCTCTTCCTCCTTCTTCTCCTCCTCCTCCACTTCCTCCTCCTCCTCCGTGCAGTACGGCGTCTGGCGAGGCCTGGAGACAGAAGCTAACTCAGACGTGTGTGTGTGTGTGCTAACTCAGACGTGTGTGTGTGTGTGTGTGTGTGTGTGTGTGTGTGTGTGTTGTGGCCCTGGCCGGACGGTAAGGTCATCCAGTCCGAATTCTGGGAGGAAGGGAGTCCGCCCGACACACACACACACACCCGCTCCCTCGCTCCCTCCCTCGCCAGTGTGTTAGTGGAACGGGCGACCTGTCTCTGAGCGTGGATGATGACGATGGGTTGGCGCTCGCCCTTCTACACGAGATAATTCTCTCCATATCTACCTTTTTTTCATCTCATCATCAAATAAATGAGGATAGGATGAGAAATAATCATTTTAATGTGGTAAATTTCTTTTTTTGGGGGGCAACATTCGTTCAAAATTGTGGTGTGTGTCAGGTTATGTGGTTTAGGTTACACACCCCTCCAGGTTTTCCTGTTAATATTTGACATCAGGTGTTCTTCTTGTGTCTCTCTCCCAGTGGCATGCCATTAACCCATCTTTCCTCCACTAGTGTACACTAACATAAAAAAAAAAAAAAACTCACTTTAACACGGTCAAACTGTCAACATGATTCATGCGTGTACGATATTGTTTTGTGAAATGTGGATGTATCATTCATGTATACTAGACTGTGCCCTGTTCATATATATATATATATATATATATATATATATATATATATATATATATATATATATATATATATATTTTTTTTTTTTTTTTTTTTTTTTTATACTTTGTCGCTGTCTCCCGCATTTGCGAGGTAGCGCAAGGAAACAGACGAAAGAAATGGCCCAACCCCCCCCCCCCCCATACACATGTACATACACACGTCCACACACGCAAATATACATACCTACACAGCTTTCCATGGTTTACCCCAGACGCTTCACATGCCCTGATTCAATCCACTGACAGCACGTCAACCCCTGTATACCACATCGCTCCAATTCACTCTATTCCTTGCCCTCCTTTCACCCTCCTGCATGTTCAGGCCCCGATCACACAAAATCTTTTTCACTCCATCTTTCCACCTCCAATTTGGTCTCCCTCTTCTCCTCGTTCCCTCCACCTCCGACACATATATC
>NC_092230.1:8908022-8910522 GCF_036320965.1 Panulirus ornatus | reverse complement strand
GTTGCACCATCATGTTCAAGGGTCGTACCATCATGTTCAAGGATCGTACCGTCGTGTTCAACGGTCGTACCATCGTGTTCAAGGGTCGCACCATCATGTTCAATAGTCGTACCATCATGTTCAAGGGTCGTACCATCATGTTCAAGGGTCGCACCATCATGTTCAAGGGTCGTACCATCGTGTTCAAGGATCGACCATCATGTTCAAGGGTCGTACCATCATGTTCAAGGGTCGTACCATCATGTTCAAGGGTCGGGCCGTCGTGTTCAAGGGTCGCACCATCATGTTCAAGAGTCGTACCATCATGTTCAAGGGTCGTACCGTCGTGTTCAAGGGTCGTACCGTCCATATTCTAAGGCCCTTATGTTCTTATGACACTGGACTATTGTCAGTCATATATACAAGAAGTCTTACCACACACGAGTTTTGATTTCGAACACTCATTACCAGATATTCCCCGGCAATATGTGTGTGAATCATTGGATTTCCTAAGATCTTCCACTATTAACCTGCATATATTATCCTCCCCCTGTCCCTTCCCTCGCTCATAAGCTCCCCAGATGCCCGCTGTGGGAGATGAGGTGGCCTGGGGAGATGAGGGAGGTTAAACCTCCATGTTATGTCTCGGGTTTTAGATGAAGGTTTGGTTCTCGATGCGTTCCGGAACATTATCAGTGAAGCTTCACTGCTTCAGTGAAGCCTCACTGCTTCAGTGAAGCTTCACTGCTTCGGTGAAGCTTCACTGCTTCAGTGAAGCTTCACTGCTTCGGTGAAGCTTCACTGCTTCAGTGAAGCTTCACTGCTTCGGTGAAGCTTCACTGCTTCGGTGAAGCCTCACTGCTTCGGTGAAGCTTCACTGCTTCAGTGAAGCTTGATCACAACCACTGAAGTAAATTATCCACTTGAGTAAATTATCCACTTGAGTAAATTATCCACTTAAGTAAATTATCCACTTGAGTAAATTATCCACTTAAGTAAATTATCCACTTGAGTAAATTATCCACTTAAGTAAATCACTTGTTATTAATCATGTTCATCAGAACCTCAAAGGATTAATCATTTCTGAAACCTCCAAATGATGTGAAATAACAACATTAATTACGCGAAGTGTGTGTTCGATTCGTTATGTGTTTAAGTAATGAGATTATTCCACTAACTTACAAGTCGTTTAACTTAGAAGATAATTATATTTATGTACTGATTATTTGGGTTAGCTAGACTGTGTGTGTGTGTGTGTGTGTGTGTGTGCGTGTGTGCTCGGTGTGCCAATATTGGCACAGGTCTGGTGGGTGGGTGTGTGTGTGTGTGTGTGTGATCGGGGTGCGAACGCTCAGTAAATTGTAACTTAATCTTCGAGGAGCAGATCATAAATTGAGCTCGTTGAACGTATCACGGGTGGAGTGCGTTGAACGTGAAAGTAGAACTCGTTGAACCTCAAACGTCGATCTCGTTAAACATCCCAAGTTGAACTCATGAAACTACATAAGTAGAGCTCGTTGAACATCGCAGGGTAGAACTCGTTAAACAGCATAAGTAGAGGTCGTTCAACTCTTGGAAAGTAGAACTCGAGAAGTGTTTTTCAGTAGAGTTCAGTGTATTTATTATATATCAAACTGCTGTGCTCAGCTTTTGGAGAAAAGAAACGAAGCATTATATATATATATATATATATATATATATATATATATATATATATATATATATATATATATATATATTATTTGTTTATTTGTTATACTTAGTCGCTGTCTCCTGCGTTAGCGAGGTAGCGCAAGGAAACAGACGAAAGAATGGCCCAACCCACCCACATACAGATGTATATACATAAACACCCACACATATATATATATATATATATATATATATATATATATATATATATGTTTCAGCACTGTATTAATGTCTGTAACCTGGTTAACGTGGATTTAACCAAGCTTAAGGAAAAGTTAATGTTAAACACAGGCTTCCATGTTCATTTGTATGGGTTGGCTGAAGCGGGAAGAGATTGTTTCCAAAGTAAAAAACCTTGATTAGTTTTGGTTATCAGTAAGAGTTTATCAAATGGTTCGGGATTGTAATTTGGTTTGTAGGTTGTAATGCAAGCATGTGTAGATAATACAATCATTGTTTCAGATATCGTCTAGGTTTGGAGAGCTGTTCCAAATGATTTGCCTTCAATTATATTAGTGGCGTCGTACGTTTCAAAGCTTTTCGCGAACTGTTTCGTCGTTGCGTCTCGGATACGAAGCAGTCATTCCAACACCGTGTAAGTGAAGCGGTCATGAAGCAGGCCATTGAACTACCATCACTAAACCGGTTCTGAAGATGGAGACCGCGAAACAGCACGAGTGAAACGGTCGTGTGGAGAGCAGTTCCGCCAGACCGCTTGTGAACCGATGGTGAAGCCGCTTCGTGAAGCGCCACCAAACGAACCGGTTGCGAAACAAGTCTCGTGAAGCAGTGATAAGGGAACCGATGGTCGAGCTGTCTCGTATAGCCT
>NC_092230.1:8858022-8905522 GCF_036320965.1 Panulirus ornatus | reverse complement strand
CTCCTCCCTCCTCCTCCTCCTCCTCCTCCTCCTCCTGGAGGAGGAGGAGGAGGAGGTATGGTTGGAGAGGGAGAGGGGCGAGGGATGGTTGGAGAGGGGTGAGAGATGAAGGGAGTGGGTGAGGGACGAAGGGAGAGGGTGAGGGATGAAGGGAGAGGGGTGATGGATGAAGGGAGAGGGGTGATGGATGAAGGGAGAGGGTGAGGGATGAAGGGAGAGGGTGAGAGATGGAGGGAGAGGGGTAAGGGATGAAGGGAGAGGGTGAGGGATGAAGGGAGAGGGTGAGAGATTAAGGGACAGGGGTAAGGGATGAAGGGAGAGGGATAAGGGATGAAGGGAGAGGGGTAAGGGATGAAGGGAGAGGGTGAGTGATGAAGGGAGAGGGGTAAGGGATGAAGGGAGAGGGTGAGGGATGAAGGGAGAGGGTGAGTGATGAAGGGAGAGGGATAAGGGATGAAGGGAGAGGGGTAAGGGATGAAGGGAGAGGGTGAGTGATGAAGGGAGAGGGATAAGGGATGAAGGGAGAGGGGTAAGGGATGAAGGGAGAGGGTGAGTGATGAAGGGAGAGGGGTAAGGGATGAAGGGAGAGGGTGAGGGATGAAGGGAGAGGGATGAAGTGAGAGGGAGGGGTGTGTGCGTGGTGAGGGAGGGAGGGTGTATGGTGGAGGGGGCCGGGCGCTTGTGGGAAATACGTACGGAAGGTAAATGATAACAATAGACCCTGGTGATGCATGACCAGGTTATCTACTGCATGACCAGGTTATCTACTGCATGACCAGGTTATCTACTGCATGACCAGGTTATCTACTGCATGACCAGGTTATCTACTGCATGGCCAGGTTATCTACTGCATGACCAGGTTGTCTACTGCATGACCAGGTTATCTACTGCATGACCAGGTTATCTACTACATGACCAGGTTATCTACTGCATGACCAGGTTGTCTACTGCATGACCAGGTTATTTACTGCATGACCAGGTTATCTACTTCATGACCAGGTTATCTACTGCATGACCAGGTTATCTACTGCATGACCAGGTTATCTACAGCATGACCAGGTTATCTACTGCATGACCAGGCTATCTACTGCATGACCAGGTTATCTACTGCATGACCAGGTTGTCTACTGCATGACCAGGTTATCTACTGCATGACCAGGTTATCTACTGCATGACCAGGTTATCTACTGCATGACCAGGTTATCTACTGCATGACCAGGTTGTCTACTGCAGTATAGCGGTAGTGTCCAGGTTTGTGGTCGAGAGAGTAAAAGGCAGAAGGCACCTTCCCCACCACCACCGCTCCCTCCGGCTCAACAACCGGCAGAAATGGCCAAAGAAAAAAAAATGACATTGTGGAATGAACATTGTGTAGTGTAGAGTGAACCTCTCGCTGTCCAAATTTGATGTGAAGGTTCTGTATTCTCCCTCCGCTGCCTGCTGGATGTTGTAGAATCGAGGCTCAAATCTGATGTATGAGAAAGAAAAGAAAAATGAAATATGGCATAAAAATAATGTTAACATATTTCTACTTCATTTTTGTGGTAGACTTCTTTTTATTTTTGAAGTATTTTATCTACCTGGATGTGAAAGCATTGGCCACATCTGATGGGTCATTTATTTCAGGGAGGAACTAAACTGTGTTCGCGTCACTGTTGCATTTTCCATCTCATGCCATAATGTTATCCTGTGGTCGTTGTATGGACTTGGTCACATGCATTTTTCGTATAATGTCATAATCTCGAAAATGTTTTTACCAATTTGATTATTCACATATGTTGACGAAGTCTTCGCTATATTTCTAAACGAGTAATTATAATCATAGGTCTTTGTGACCTTAATTATAGATCTCTGGGTCTCCTACAAGTAGGTTGACATCTGTACGGACGGAATTGGTTTTGTTTCTCTTCTCTGAATTAGTTCTGTTATTTCTTTTTTTGTGTGTTTGTGTATTGGATCAAGTTTGGTAAACTGAATGGCGTAGCTTATTTTAAAATGATGTTTGATCAGGGCGTTGTATTTGCCTGCGTAGGGAGGGAGCGGTGGTGTGTATAAGGGAGGGAGGGAGGGAAGGAAGGAGGGAGGGAGGGAACTGAGATTGGTTTGGTGAGGGAGAGGGAGGGAAGAGGGTGTAGTGAGGGTGAGCGAGAGGTGTAGTGATGGGAAGGGAGGGTGTGTGTGTGTGTGTGTGTGTGTGTGTGTGTGTAATGGAGGGAGGGAAATGAGATAGGTTTGATGAGGGAGAGTGAGGGAGGGAAGGTGTAGTGAGGGTGAGCGAGTGGTGTAGTGATGGGAAGGGAGGGTGTGTGTGTGTGTGTGTGTGTGTGTGTGCGTGTGTGTGTGTAAGGGAGGGAGAGAGGGAGGGAACTGGAATAGGTGTAGTGAGGGAGAGGGAGGGAAGAAGGTGTAGTGAGGGTGAGCGAGAGGTGTAGTGATGGGGGGAAAGGGATGATGGGGGAGTGTATTGCTCTACGGTATAGCGTTGGTAGCAGTGCATCTCCATTGCCCACCTTCCTTGCTTGTTGAGTTCCTGCTTGCACTGGCTGCAGTGCTTTCACTGTCCCTGTTGCTATGCTGTCACTGTTCCTCTTGTTGCCGTACAGTGTCCGCTCCTGTTACTCTGCTTTCACTGTCCCTATTGCTATGCTGTCACTGTTCCTGTTGTCGCACAGTGTCCACTCCTGTTACTCTGCTTTCACTGTCCTTGTTGCTATGCTGTCACTGTTCCTGTTGTCGTACAGTGTCCGCTCCAGTTACTCTGCTTTCACTGTCCCCCTTGCTATGCTGTCACTGTTCCTGTTGTCGCACAGTGTCCGCTCCTGTTACACTGCTTTCACTGTCCCTGTTGCTATGCTGTCACTGTTCCTGTTGTCGTACAGTGTCCGCTCCTGTTACTCTGCTTTCACTGTCCCTATTGCTATGCTGTCACTGTTCCTGTTGTCGGACAGTGTCCGCTCCTGTTACACTGCTTTCACTGTCCCCCTTGCTATGCTGTCACTGTTCCTCCGGTTGCCGTACAGTGTCCGCTCCTGTTACTCTGCTTTCACAGTCCCTATTGCTATGCTGTCACTGTTCCTGTTGTCGTACAGTGTCCGCTTCTGTTACTCTGCTTTCACTGTCCCTGTTGCTATGCTGTCACTGTTCCTGTTGTCGTACAGTGTCCGCTTCTGTTACTCTGCTTTCACTGTCCCTGTTGCTATGCTTTCACTGTCCCTATTGCTATGCTGTCACTGTTCCTGTTGTCGCACAGTGTCCGCTCCTGTTACTCTGCTTTCACTGTCCCTATTGCTATGCTGTCACTGTTCCTGTTGTCGGACAGTGTCCGCTCCTGTTACACTGCTTTCACTGTCCTTGTTGCTTTGCTGTCACTGTTCCTGTTGCCATACAGTGTCCGCTCCTGTTACTCTGCTTTCACAGTCCCTATTGCTATGCTGTCACTGTTCCTGTTGTCGTACAGTGACCGCTTCTGTTACTCTGCTTTCACTGTCCCTGTTGCTATGCTGTCACTGTTCCTGTTGTCGTACAGTGTCCGCTTCTGTTACTCTGCTTTCACTGTCCCTGTTGCTATGCTTTCACTGTCCCTGTTGCTATGCTGTCACTGTTCCTGTTGTCGTACATGTCTGTTCCTGTTACAGTGCTTTCACTGCTCTTGTTACCTTACTGTCGTTGTTCCTGTTACTGTACATTCACTTCCTGTTGCTGTGATGTCACTGTTCCCGTTACTGTCCTTTCACTGTTTCTGTTGGTATGATGGCCCTGTTCATATTGCCGTGCTGTCTCTGCTCCACTTACTATGCTTTCACTGTTGCTGTTGCTATGCCGTCACTGTTCCAGTTACGCGGTGACACTGTTCCTGTTGCTGTACTAACATTGTTCCTGTTGCTATATTAACATTGTTCCTGTTGCTTTACTAACACTGTTCCTGTTGCTGTACTAATACTGTTCCTGTTGCTGTACTAATACTGTTCCTGTTGCTGTACTAACATTGTTCCTGTTGCTTTACTAACACTGTTCCTCTTGCTGTACTAATACTGTTCCTGTTGCTGTACTAATACTGTTCCTGTTGCTGTACTAACACTGTTCCTGTTGCTTTACTAACACTGTTCCTCTTGCTGTACTAATACTGTTCCTGTTGCTGTACTAACACTGTTCCTGTTGCTTTACTAACATTGTTCCTGTTGCTTTACTAACATTGTTCCTGTTGCTATATTAACACTGTTCCTGTTGCTGTACTAATACTGTTCCTGTTGTTGTACTAACACTGTTCCTGTTGCTGTACTAATACTGTTCCTGTTGCTTTACTAACACTGTTCCTGTTGCTTTACTAATACTGTTCCTGTTGCTGTACTAAAATTGTTCCTGTTGCTATATTAACACTGTTCCTGTTGCTTTACTAACACTGTTCCTGTTGCTTTACTAACACTGTTCCTGTTGCTTTACTAACACTGTTCCTGTTGCTTTACTAACACTGTTCCTGTTGCTTTACTAACACTGTTCCTGTTGCTGTACTAACACTGTTCCTGTTGCTTTACTAACACTGTTCCTGTTGCTTTACTAACACTGTTCCTGTTGCTTTACTAACACTGTTCCTGTTGCTTTACTAACACTGTTCCTGTTGCTTTACTAACACTGTTCCTGTTGCTGTACTAATACTGTTCCTGTTGCTTTACTAACACTGTTCCTGTTGCTTTACTAACATTGTTCCTGTTGCTATATTAACACTGTTCCTGTTGCTTTACTAACACTGTTCCTGTTGCTTTACTAACACTGTTCCTGTTGCATTACTAACACTGTTCCTGTTGCTGTACTAACACTGTTCCTGTTGCCGTACTAATACTGTTGCTGTTTCTGTTGCTGTTCCCGTTGGTCTGGTGGGTCACTGTTCCTGTTGCTGTACTGACCGTGTTCTTGTTCCGTATTAACACTGTTCCTGTATCTGTACAAACACTGTTGTTGTTCTTGTTTTCTGTTCATGTTTTTCTCTTGTATTTGTCGTTGTTGTTGTTGTTGTTGTTGTTGTATTTGTTGTTGTGGGGGTGTAGTTGTTGTTGTTGTTGTGGGGGTGTAGTTGTTGTTGTTGTATTTGTTGTTGTTGTTGTGTTTGTTGTTGTTGTGGGGGTGTAGTTGTTGTTGTTGTTGTTGTTGTTGTTGTTGTTGTTGTTGTGTTTGTTGTTGTTGTTGTGGGGGTGTAGTTGTTGTTGTTGTTGTTGTTGTGGGGGTGTTGTTGTTGTTGTTGTTGTTGTTGTTGTTGTGGGGGTGTAGTTGTTGTTGTTGTTGTTGTTGTTGTTGTTGTTGTTGTGGGGTGTAGTTGTTGTTGTTGTTGTTGTGGGGGTGTAGTTGTTGTTGTTGTTGTTGTTGTTGTGGGGGTGTAGTTGTTGTTGTTGTTGTTGTATTTGTTGTTGTGTTTGTTGTTGTTGTTGTTGTGGGGGTGTAGTTGTTGTTGTTGTTGTATTTGTTGTGTTTGTTGTTGTTGTGGGGGTGTAGTTGTTGTTGTTGTTGTATTTGTTGTGTTTGTTGTTGTTGTGGGGGTGTAGTTGTTGTTGTTGTTGTTGTGGGGTGTAGTTGTTGTTGTTGTTGTTGTTGTTGTTGTTGTTGTGGGGGTGTAGTTGTTGTTGTTGTTGTTGTGGGGTGTAGTTGTTGTTGTTGTTGTTGTTGTTGTTGTGGGGGTGTAGTTGTTGTTGTTGTTGTTGTATTTGTTGTTGTGTTTGTTGTTGTTGTTGTTGTTGATGTGGGGGTGTTGTTGTTGTTGTTGTTGTCGTTGTTGTTGTTGTTGTTGTGGTGCCCATTTTCTTTGACCGGTCAAGTGAGTCTGTTCCACTGTGTCTTGCTGTTCTTCTAATCTGTCTCTGTTCCACTCTGTCTGTCTGTTGCTGTTCCACTCTGCCTGTCTGTTGCTGTTCCACTATGTCTGTCTGTTGCTGTTCCACTCTGCCTGTCTGTTGCTGTTCCGTTGTTTCCCTTTCCACAATGAAGCCGATTAACATCCTTTCTCATTTTCGGTGAAAACGGGAAATATGAATCATTCTTCTCCCTTTTTTTTTTATAGAAAACGGTACACTGGTCCCCGTCTTTGATGTATCTGAAGTTTTACCCAAAATAGATTTCGAGTCTGTATAGTTTTATGGCTTCGAAAAAAACACACAGAAGATGTCTTCTTAGTATGTTCAGCGGTGTTACCGGGCTCCGCCGGCGATAGGTTACGCCGCGAGTGAAAAGTCACCTTGAGATGCGAGGCCGTGTGTGTGTGTGTGTGTATGTGTGTGTATGTTTGTGTGTGTGTGTGTGTGTGTGTATGTGTGTGTGTGTATGTGTGTGTGTGTGTATGCTGGTGTGGAGGGGCGCGAACACACGTCACACATCACCAATGATAGTTGAGTGATTAAGGTACGCGAGGTGTAATAGACCCCAAGGGCAGCGAGCTCCTGAAGGTGGAGGATTAAGGGACGCGAGGTGTAATATACCCCAGGGGCGCAGGGAGCTCCTGAAGGTGGAGTATTAGGGTAATAGCCCCCAGGGGCGCAGCGAACTCCTGAAGGTGGAGGATTAAGGTAATAGCCCCCCAGGGGCAGCGAGCTCCTGAAAGTGGAGGAGTAAGGTACGCGAGGTGTAATAGACCCCAAGGGCGCAGGGAGCTCCTGAAGGTGGAGTATTAAGGTACGCGAGGTGTCATAACCCCAGGGGCAGCGAACTCCTGAAGGCGGAGTAGTAAGGTACACGAGGTGTAATATACCCCAGGGGCAGCGAACTCCTGAAGGCGGAGTAGTAAGGTACACGAGGTGTAATAGACCCCAGGGGCAGCGAACTCCTGAAGGTGGAGGACTAAGGTACACGAGGTGTCATAACCCCAGGGGCAGCGAACTCCTGAAGGTGGAGGATGATGGTGGTGGTGGTCAGTTGTGGGGCCTCTGGTGTTGGGGATGGTAGAGGGCGTCAGATGACGCAGGAGGGCGCGTGGGGCAAGTGCCAAGGCCTGCCCAGTCTTGACGTGGACTTCCTGTAGAAGGAGGAGGTGGGAGGAGGAGGAGGAGATGGGGTGTAGGAGAAGGGAGGAGGAGGAGAAGGAGGTGGGCGTAGGAGGAGGAGGAGGAGAAGGAGGTGGATGTAGGAGGAGTTGGGTGTAGGAGGAGGGAGGAGGAGGAGAAGGAGGTGGGTGTAGGAGGAGGTGGGTGTAGGAGGAGGAGGAGGAGAAGGAGGTGGGTGTAGGAGGAGGTGGGTGTAGGAGGAGGGAAGAGGAGGAAGAGGAGGAGGTGGTGGGTGTAGGAGGAGAAGGAGGAGAAATAGGTGGGTGTAGGAGGAGGAGGAGGAGGTGGTGGGTGTAGGAGGAGGAGGAGGAGAAGGAGGAGGTGGGTGTAGGAGGACGTGGGTGTAGGAGAAGGGAGGAGGAGGAGGAGGAGAAGGTAGTGGGTGTAGGAGGAGGGAGGAGGAGGAGGAGAAGGTGGTGGGTGTAGGAGGAGGTGGGTGTGGCTCGTACCGCGGCTTCTGCGGCTGCTGGGTTTGCGTCTGGGTTGCGGGAGTGCCGCAGGCGTGGCCGCAGGCCGCCGCGCCCCCCTCGTACTTGCGGTAGAATCTGTTCCTCGGCACATGGAGGCAGGACGTGTGTGTGTGTGTGTGTGTGTGTGTGTGTGTGTGTGTGTGCGTGTGTGCGTGTGTGTGTGTCTCCATCACACCTCCTGCAGGAGAGGCAGGACGTGTGTGTGTGTGTGTGTGTGTGTGTGTGTGTGTGTGTGTGTGTGTGTGTGTGTGTGTGTGTGTCTCCATCACACCTCCTGCAGGAGAGGCAGGACGTGTGTGTGTGTGTGTGTGTGTGTGTGTGTGTGTGTGTGTGTGTGTGTGTCTCCATCACACCTCCTGCAGGAGTGGTTGGTGTTCGCTGCGCGCTGCCCACACTGTGTCACGTTGACCCTTGGAGGTTGTGCTCAGGTGTTGCGTCAGCCTTGTGTGTGTGGGGGGTGTGTGTGGAGGGTGACGTGTGGGGGTGTGGAGGGTGGCGTGTGGGGTGTGGAGGGTGGCGTGTGGGTGTGTGTGGTGTAGAGGGTGACGTGTGGGGTATGGAGGGTGGCGTGTGGGTGTGTGTGGTGTAGAGGGTGACGTGTGGGGTATGGAGGGTGACATGTGGGGTGTGGAGGGTGACGTGTGGGGTGTGGAGGGTGACGTGTGGGGTGTAGAGGGTGACGTGTGGGGGGTGACGTGTGGGCGTGTGGAGGGTGGCGTGTGGGGTGTGGAGGGTGACGTGTGGGCGTGTGGAGGGTGACGTGTGGGCGTGTGGAGGGTGACGTGTGGGTGTGTGGGGGAGGCACTGCAGCCTTTGACCATCTCCAGTAACTCATATTTGCTATTGTCTTTGTTGTCCTTCTCTGGACCTGTTCTATTTCTAGTCTTGTTGTGTTTCTGGACCTGTAGTTGTAGTTGTATAGTTGTAGTTGTATAGTTGTAGTTGTAGTTATAGTTGTAGTTGTAGTTGTATAGTTGTAGTTGTAGTTCTTCCTCGTGGTTGGCCTGACCCACAGGTAAGGGTCAGGTGTGGTGGACCGTGTGTGTGGTCAGCCACACCCAGGGATCGTATAGTGCCAGGGAGAACACTGCTCCACGCCGCCCCTCACACTGCACCACGCCGCCCCTCACACTGCTCCACGCCGCCCCTCACACTGCTCCACGCCGCCCCTCACACTGCTCCACGCCGCCCCTCACACTGCTCCACGCCGCCCCTCACACTGCTCCACGCCGCCCCTCACACTGCTCCACGCCGCCCCTCACACTGCACCACGCCGCCCCTCACACTGCTCCACACCACACCACGCCGCCCTTCACACCACACTACACACACCACGCCGCCCCTCACACCACACCACACACATCACGCCGCCCACCACACCACACCTCACACACCACGTCGCCCCTCACACCACACCACACCTCACACACCACGCCGCCCGTCACACCACACCACACCTCACACACCACGCCGCCCCTCACACCACACCACACCTCACACACCACGCCGCCCCTCACACCACACCACACCTCACACACCACGCCGCCCCTCACACCACACACATCACGCCGCCCCTCACACCACACACATCACGCCGCCCCTCACACCACACACATCACGCCGCCCCTCACACCACACACATCACGCCGCCCCTCACACCACACCACACCTCACACACCACGCCGCCCCTCACACCACACACACCACGCCGCCCCTCACACCACACACATCACGCCGCCCCTCACACCACGCCGCCCCTCACACCACACTACACCACACACACCACACCACATACCACACACACCACGCCACACACCACATACCACACACTCCACACCACACCACACCACACCACACATACCCCTAACCTATGCTACTAGTGTGTGTGTGTGTGTGTGTGTGTGTGTGTGTATGGATTTGACTTCCGGAATTCGTATGTGTGATCACTGTTTCGTTCGCTAAAGACTTCCTCGTTCGTTAGCGGTCCATGCTTATGTTAATAATCTGTGTTTATGTTAGCAATCTATGCTTAAGTCAGTGATTAAGTTAGCGACCCATGCTTAAGTTAGCGTTCTATGTTTAAGTTAGCGATCCATGCTTAAGGCAGCGATCCATGCTTAAGTTAGCGATCCATGCTTAAGTTCGCGAATCTATGTTTAAGTTAGCGATCCATGCTTAAGGCAGAGATCCATGCTTAAGTTAGCGATCCACGCTTAAGTTAGCGTTCTATGTTTAAGTTAGCGATCCATGCTTAAGGCAGCGATCCATGCTTAAGTTAGCGATCCATGCTTAAGGCAGCGATCCATGCTTAAGTTAGCGATCCATGCTTAAGGCAGCGTTCTATGTTTAAGTTAGCGATTCATGCTTAAGGCTGCGATCCATGCTTAAGTTAGCGTTCTATGTTTAAGTTAGCGATCCATGCTTAAGGCAGCGATCCATGCTTAAGTTAGCGATCCATGCTTAAGTTCGCGAATCTATGTTTAAGTTAGCGATCTAACTTACCCACAACTAGAATAAATTATTTATCTATAAAGATTACATTTCGTTATCTTAGGAAACATATTGTAAACACAAGTGATATATTAAGTCAAAGTGTTTGTGGGTAAGGTTAAACTGTGGGTAGGCTATGGCCATTTCTGCCTTGATGAAGTAAATGGTTTATTTAAATAGCGTCTTTAACTGGACAAGAAATTCACATCCAAAGTAATGGATTTTATGTTCAGGTAAATTAATATTCCTAAACTTTGTTTTATAACATGTGATGAAGGCATATTGTCCTTGAATATTACTAAGATGTTTTGCTAACCATTTGGATAAATTTATAACTAGGATATCCATCTTTGTGGGTTTTAGGGATGACCATATATATATTATTTTTTTTATTATACTTTGTCGCTGTCTCCCGCGTTTGCGAGGTAGCGCAAGGAAACAGACGAAAGAAATGGCCCAACCCCCCCCCATACACATGTATATACATACGTCCACACACGCAAATATACATACCTACACAGCTTTCCATGGTTTACCCCAGACGCTTCACATGCCTTGATTCAATCCACTGACAGCACGTCAACCCCGGTATACCACATCGCTCCAATTCACTCTATTCCTTGCCCTCCTTTCACCCTCCTGCATATTCAGGCCCCGATCACACAAAATCTTTTTCACTCCATCTTTCCACCTCCAATTTGGTCTCCCTCTTCTCCTCGTTCCCTCCACCTCCGACACATATATCCTCTTGGTCAATCTTTCCTCACTCATTCTCTCCATGTACCCAAACCACTTCAAAACACCTTCTTCTGCTCTCTCAACCACGCTCTTTTTATTTCCACACATCTCTCTTACCCTTACGTTACTCACTCGATCAAACCACCTCACACCACACATGGTCCTCAAACATCTCATTTCCAGCACATCCATCCTCCTGCGCACAACTCTATCCATAGCCCACGCCTCGCAACCATACAACATTGTTGGAACCACTATTCCTTCAAACATACCAATTTTTGCTTTCCGAGATAATGTTCTCGACTTCCACACATTCTTCAAGGCCCCCAGAATTTTCGCCCCCACCCCCACCCTATGATCCACTTCCGCTTCCATGGTTCCATCCGCTGCCAGATCCACTCCCAGATATCTAAAACACTTCACTTCCTCCAGTTTTTCTTCATTCAAACTCACCTCCCAATTGACTTGACCCTCAACCCTACTGTACCTAATAACCTTGCTCTTATTCACATTTACTCTTAACTTTCTTCTGCCACACACTTTACCAAACTCAGTCACCAGCTTCTGCAGTTTCTCACATGAATCAGCCACCAGCGCTGTATCATCAGCGAACAACAACTGACTCACTTCCCAAGCTCTCTCATCCCCAACAGACTTCATACTTGCCCCTCTTTCCAAAACTCTTGCATTTACCTCCCTAACAACCCCATCCATAAACAAATTAAACAACCATGGAGACATCACACACCCCTGCCGCAAACCTACATTCACTGAGAACCAATCACTTTCCTCTCTTCCTACACGTACACATGCCTTACATCCTCGATAAAAACTTTTCACTGCTTCTAACAACTTTCCTCCCACACCATATATTCTTAATACCTTCCACAGAGCATCTCTATCAACTCTATCATATGCCTTCTCCAGATCCATAAATGCTACATACAAATCCATTTGCTTTTCTAAGTATTTCTCACATACATTCTTCAAAGCAAACACCTGATCCACACATCCTCTACCACTTCTGAAACCACACTGCTCTTCCCCAATCTGATGCTCTGTACATGCCTTCACCCTCTCAATCAATACCCTCCCATATAATTTACCAGGAATACTCAACAAACTTATACCTCTGTAATTTGAGCACTCACTCTTATCCCCTTTGCCTTTGTACAATGGCACTATGCACGCATTCCGCCAATCCTCAGGCACCTCACCATGAGTCATACATACATTAAATAACCTTACCAACCAGTCAACAATACAGTCACCCCCTTTTTTAATAAATTCCACTGCAATACCATCCAAACCTGCTGCCTTGCCGGCTTTCATCTTCCGCAAAGCTTTCACTACCTCTTCTCTGTTTACCAAATCATTTTCCCTAACCCTCTTACTTTGCACACCACCTCGACCAAAACACCCTATATCTGCCACTCTATCATCAAACACATTCAACAAACCTTCAAAATACTCACTCCATCTCCTTCTCACATCACCACTACTTGTTATCACCTCCCCATTTGCGCCCTTCACTGAAGTTCCCATTTGCTCCCTTGTCTTACGCACTTTATTTAACTCCTTCCAGAACATCTTTTTATTCTCCCTAAAATTTAATGATACTCTCTCACCCCAACTCTCATTTGCCCTTTTTTTCACCTCTTGCACCTTTCTCTTGACCTCCTGTCTCTTTCTTTTATACATCTCCCACTCAATTGCATTTTTTCCCTGCAAAAATCGTCCAAATGCCTCTCTCTTCTCTTTCACTAATACTCTTACTTCTTCATCCCACCACTCACTACCCTTTCTAATCAACCCACCTCCCACTCTTCTCATGCCACAAGCATCTTTTGGGCAATCCATCACTGATTCCCTAAATACATCCCATTCCTCCCCCACTCCCCTTACTTCCATTGTTCTCACCTTTTTCCATTCTGTACTCAGTCTCTCCTGGTACTTCCTCACACAGGTCTCCTTCCCAAGCTCACTTACTCTCACCACCCTCTTCACCCCAACATATATATATATATATATATATATATATATATATATATATATATATATATATATATATATATATATATGGATATATGGAGGTGTCGTAGAAGGCGACTAAAGGGGGAGGGAGCGGGGGGCTGGAAATCCTCCCCTCTCGTTTTTTTTTTTTTTTAATTTTCCAAAAGAAGGAACAGAGAATTGGGCCAGGTGAGGGTATTCCCTCAAAGGCCCAGTCCTCTGTTCTTAATGCTACCTCGCTAACGCGGGAAATGGCGAATAGTTTAAAAGAAAGAAATATATATATATATATATATATATATATATATATATATATATATATATATATATATATATATATATATTCCTATGAGTCCACGGGGGAAATGAAACACGATAAGTTCCCCAGTGCACTTTCGTGTAATAATCACATCATCAGGGGAGACACAAGAGAGAAATAGAACAGTCAGTTGATATACGTCGAAGAGAGGAAGCTAGGACGCCATTTGGTAAACATGTGATTGTCCAAGACAATTGCATATGAACGCGCACTACCATATTTCTTATATGGGTGATCATAGCCTAGTGGTAGCGTACCCGCTTGCTACGCAGGGGTCCCGGGTTCGATCCTGGCTGTTGGAGGTTTGTATTACACACACACACACACACACTGACCTCAGAATGTCCTGGTACTTATTTAACAATTGGTTGAGTGTAGAGTTGAAGGTCTTTACTTGATCATAAAGGGGATTGGATGTTAAACTTTCATATGTTTCAGTGTCATTGGAAAGATCCTGAAGTTTACATCTGTAGTTCATTGTATTTGAAATCAAGTTAACATACTAGCTTTATCTGATTTTGTAATATATTTAATTTTCTTCATATATATATATATATATATATATATATATATATATATATATATATATATATATATATATATATATATATATATATTGATTTTGTTTCATTCTCAGTCGCCGTTTCCCGTGTTAGTGAGATAGCGCCAGGAACAAACAAAAGAAAGGCCACATTCGTTCACATTTCAGTCTCTAACTCACATGTGTAATGCACCGAAACCACAGCTCCCTATCCACATCCAGGCCCCACAGACCTTTCCATAGTTTACCCCAGGACGTTTCACATACCCTGGTTCAGTCCAATGACACCACGTCGACCCCGGTATATCACACCACCCCGTGCGGAACTTTACGGTAGGAAAACGGGAGACAAATGAATATCTTTAAATCCTCGAGACAAAACATTGCATTCCATTGTACAAGGAAAAGGAACTAGATGAAAAAAAACAACTGAATTAATGTTTTTAGACGAACCGTCGTTTTTCTTTTATCTTCCTCCCAATCACACACACAGTATCCAGAATGGATCAGTCCAAATTATTCTCTTCAGTCCAGAACTGTTGAAGTTGTCTAGCATGACCAGCATTATCATGATATCATCATCTGATTGGGGAGTTCATGGGTTGATTCAGACTTGATTCGGCTTTGACCTGAAGCTGAAGGGTCATGTTAGGTCAAAGGATCAACTATCATACCCATGGGTCGTACCACCGTACCGCCGTGTTCAACAGGATCATCGTTCCTTTAGCTTAATATCCGCTTCGACGTCATGTTCCTTTACCCTTCGTGTTTTTTTTGTTTCCACGAGAGACTTGTACCGTCTACAGTGTCTGTCTTTGTGGGGGCGATGTCTGCTTGTTTGTGGGGCTGGTGGTGTCTGTTTGTGGGGGCCGTGTCTGTCTGTTCGTGGGGTGGCGTCTGCTTGTTTGTGGAGTGGTGTCTGTTTGTTTGTGGGGTGGTGTCTGCCTTTTTGTGGGGTAGTGTCTGCTTGTTTGTGGGGCTGGTGGTGTCTGTTTGTGGGGGCCGTGTCTGTCAGTTTGTGGGGTGGTGTCTGCTTGTTTGTGGGGTGGTGTCTGCTTGTTTGTGGGGTAGTGTCTGCTTGTTTGTGGGGTGGTGTCTGCTTGTTTGTGGGGTGATGTCTGCTTGTTTGTGGGGTGGTGTCTGTTTGTGGGGTGATGTCTGCTTGTTTGTGGGGTGGTGTCTGTCTGTTTGTGGGGGTGGTGTCTGCTTGTTTGTGGGGGTGGTGTCTGTCTGTTTGTGGGGTGATGTCTGCTTGTTTGTGGGGTGGTGTCTGTCTGTTTGTGGGGTGATGTCTGCTTGTTTGTGGGGTGATGTCTGCTTGTTTGTGGGGGTGGTGTCTGCTTGTTTGTGGGGGTGGTGTCTGTCTGTTTGTGGGGTGATGTCTGCTTGTTTGTGGGGTGATGTCTGCTTGTTTGTGGGGGTGGTGTCTGCTTGTTTGTGGGGTGATGTCTGCTTGTTAGTGGGGTGGTGTCTGTCTGTTTGTGGGGTGATGTCTGCTTGTTTGTGGGGTGGTGTCTGTCTGTTTGTGGGGTGGTGTCTGCTTGTTTGTGGGGTGATGTCTGCTTGTTTGTGGGGTGGTGTCTGCTTGTTTGTGGGGTGATGTCTGCTTGTTTGTGGGGTGGTGTCTGTCTGTTTGTGGGGGCCGTGTCTGTCTGTTTGTGGGGTGATGTCTGCTTGTTTGTGGGGTGGTGTCTGCTTGTTTGTGGGGTAGTGTCTGCTTGTTTGTGGGGTGATGTCTGCTTGTTGGGTGGTGTCTGTCTGTTTGTGGGGTGTTGTCTGTTTGTTTGTGGGGGCGGTGTCTGTCTGTTTGTGGGGGCGGTGTCTGTCTGTTTGTGGGGCGGTGTCTGTCTGTTTGTGGGGTGGTGTCTGCTTGTTTGTGGGGTGGTGTCTGCTTGTTTGTGGGGTGGTGTCTGTCTGTTTGTGGGGGCGGTGTCTGTCTGTTTGTGGGGCGGTGTCTGCTTGTTTGTGGGGTAGTGTCTGCTTGTTGGGTGGTGTCTGTCTGTTTGTGGGGTGGTGTCTGCTTGTTTGTGGGGCGGTGTCTGCTTGTTTGTGGGGTAGTGTTTGCTTGTGGGGTGGTGTCTGTCTGTTTGTGGGGTGGTGTCTGCTTGTTTGTGGGGCGGTGTCTGCTTGTTTGTGGGGTAGTGTCTGCTTGTTTGTGGGGCGGTGTCTGCTTGTTTGTGGGGTGGTGTCTGCTTGTTTGTGGGGTGGTGTCTGTCTGTTTGTGGGGTGGTGTCTGTTTGTTTGTGGGGTGGTGGTGTCTGTTTGTGGGGTAGTGTCTGTTTGTGGGGTGGTGTCTGTTTGTTTGTGGGGTGGTGTCTGCTTGTTTGTGGGGTGGTGTCTGTCTGTTTGTGGGGTGGTGTCTGTTTGTGGGGTGGTGTCTGTTTGTTTGTGGGGTGGTGTCTGTTTGTTTGTGGGGTGGTGTCTGTCTGTTTGTGGGATGGTGTCTGTTTGTTTGTGGGGTGGTGTCTGCTTGTTTGTGGGGTGGTGTCTGCTTGTTTGTGGGGTGGTGGTGTCTGTTTGTTTGTGGGGTGGTGTCTGTCTGTTTGTGGGATGGTGTCTGTTTGTTTGTGGGGTGGTGTCTGTCTGTTTGTGGGGTGGTGTCTGTTTGTTTGTGGGATGGTGTCTGTTTGTTTGTGGGGTGGTGTCTGTCTGTTTGTGGGGTGGTGTCTGTTTGTTTGTGGGATGGTGTCTGTTTGTTTGTGGGGTGGTGTCTGTCTGTTTGTGGGGTGTTGTCTGTCTGTTTGTGGGGTGGTGTCTGTCTGTTTGTGGGGTGTTGTCTGTCTGATTGTGGGGTGTTGTCTGTCTGTTTGTGGGGTGGTGTCTGTCTGTTTGTGGGGTGTTGTCTGTCTGTTTGTGGGGTAGTGTCTGTCTGTTTGTGGGGTGGTGTCTGTCTGATTGTGGGGTGTTGTCTGTCTGTTTGTGGGGTGTTGTCTGTCTGATTGTGGGGTGTTGTCTGTCTGTTTGTGGGGTAGTGTCTGTTTGTTTGTGGGGTAGTGTCTGTTTGTTTGTGGGGTAGTGTCTGTTTGTTTGTGGGGTAGTGTCTGTTTGTTTGTGGGGTAGTGTCTGCTTGTTTGTGGGGTAGTGTCTGTTTGTTTGTGGGGTAGTGTCTGTTTGTTTGTGGGGTAGTGTCTGCTTGTTTGTGGGGTAGTGTCTGTTTGTTTGTGGGGTAGTGTCTGTTTGTTTGTGGGGTAGTGTCTGTTTGTTTGTGGGGTAGTGTCTGTTTGTTTGTGGGGTAGTGTCTGTTTGTTTGTGGGGTAGTGTCTGTTTGTTGGTGGGGTAGTGTCTGTTTGTTTGTGGGGTAGTGTCTGCTTGTTTGTGGGGCGGTGTCTGCCTTTTTGTGGGATAAAGCAACACGGTCATTGCCCAGTTCGTCTCGTGACGTCACACGGCCATTGCCCAGTTCGTCTCGTGACGTCACACGGCCATTGCCCAGTTCGTCTCGTGACGTCACACGGCCATTGCCCAGTTCGTCTCGTGACGTCACACGGCCATTGCCCAGTTCGTCTCGTGACGTCACACGGCCATTGCCCAGTTCCTCTGGTGACGTCATCCACTCCGCCATGTTTGGCGGGAAAATGTTCATTTGTTTTTTCCACTAATTCTTCTCCACGTCTTTCACTTTATTTCTCCCCCGCCCGACAGCCCAGTTCTTATTGATATACGTACATGTTTACCCACGTACATGGCTGTCTCAGTTTCTCACATACATGTTTACCCACGTACATGTTTACCCACGTACATGGCTGTCTCAGTTTCTCACATACATGTTTACCCACGTACATGTTTACCCACGTACATGGCTGTCTCAGTTTCTCACATACATGTTTACCCACGTACATGTTTACCCACGTACATGGCTGTCTCAGTTTCTCACATACATGTTTACCCACGTACATGTTTACCCACGTACATGGCTGTCTCAGTTTCTCACATACATGTTTACCCACGTACATGTTTACCCACGTACATGGCTGTCTCAGTTTCTCACATACATGTTTACCCACGTACATGTTTACCCACGTAGATGGCTGTCTCAGTTTCTCACATACATGTTTACCCACGTATATGTTTACCCACGTACATGGCTGTCTCAATTTCTCACGTACATGTTTACCCACGTACATGTTTACCCACGTACATGGCTGTCTCAATTTCTCACGTACATGTTTACCCACGTAGATGGCTCTCTCAATTTCTCACGTACATGTTTACCCACGTACATGGCTCTCTCAATTTCTCACGTACATGTTTACCCACGTACATAGCTGTCTCAGTTTCTCACGTACATGTTTACCCACGTACATGGCTGTCTCAGTTTCTCACGTACATGTTTACCCACGTAGATGGCTGTCTCAATTTCTCACGTACATGTTTACCCACGTACATGGCTGTCTCAGTTTCTCACATACATGTTTACCCACGTAGATGGCTGTCTCAGTTTCTCACGTACATGTTTACCCACGTACATGGCTGTCTCAGTTTCTCACGTACATGTTTACCCACGTACATGGCTCTCTCAGTTTCTCACCTACATGTTTACCCACGTACATGGCTGTCTCAATTTCTCACGTACATGTTTACCCACGTACATGGCTATCTCAGTTTCTCACGTACATGTTTACCCACGTACATGGCTGTCTCAGTTTCTCACGTACATGTTTACCCACTTACATGTTTACCCACGTACATGGCTGTCTCAATTTCTCACGTACATGTTTACCCACGTACATGGCTCTCTCAGTTTCTCTAAGTGTTTAGAAAATGGACTAAAAATAGTGGAAAAACTCCAGGGGACGATTAGCCCTCTAGCGGCCGGGCTTAATACTATGGTGCGCCATGCGATTTTCCCTTGTTATTGGTGCTTGGCGGCCATGACACTTTCTCCTGTATTATTCCGGCATTTGGGCTGATGAAGCGAGTGCATAGGGAGGCCACAGACTGCGGGGTTGTGGGAGGGAGCGAAAGTTCTGGGAGCGCTGAAGAATGTTTGAAAGTCGAGAACATTATCTCGGAAAGCAAAAAATGGGTATGTTTGAAGGAATAGTGGTTCCAACAATGTTGTATGGTTGCGAGGCGTGGCCTATGGATAGAGTTGTGCGCAGGAGGATGGATGTGCTGGAAATGAGATGTTTGAGGACAATGTGTGGTGTGAGGTGGTTTGATCGAGTAAGTAACGTAAGGGTAAGAGAGATGTGTGGAAATAAAAAGAGCGTGGTTGAGAGAGCAGAAGAGGGTGTTTTGAAGTGGTTTGGGCACATGGAGAGAATGAGTGAGGAAAGATTGACCAAGAGGATATGTGTCAGAGGTGGAGGGAACGAGGAGAAGTGGGAGATCAAATTGGAGGTGGAAAGATGGAGTGAAAAAGATTTTGAGCGATTGGGGCCTGAACATGCAGGAGGGTGAAAGGCGCGCAAGGAATAGAGTGATTTGGAACGATGTGGTATACCGGGGTCGACGTGCTGTCAATGGATTGAACCAGGGCATGTGAAGCGTCTGGGGTAAACCATGGAAAGTTCCGTGGGGCCTGGATGTGGAAAGGGAGCTGTGGTTTCGGGCATCATTACATGACAGCTAGAGACTGAGTGTTGTGGCCCGTGTTGTGTCCAAGATAACAGGAAGTCACTTTCGTTTTGACCGTGATGAGATGTATGATAATGTCCTGGTATCATGACTTTTAGTGATGTACGATAATGTCCTGGTATCATGACTGTTAGTGATGTACGATAATGGTTTGGTATCATGACTGTTAGTGATGTACGATAATGTCCTGGTATCATGACTCATAGTGATGTACGATAATGTATTGGCATCATGACTGTTAGTGCTGTACGATAATGGTCTGGTATCATTACTGTTAGTGATGTACGATAATTATCTGGTCTCATTACTGTTGGCGATGTACGATAATGATCTGGTATCATGACTCTTAGTGATGTACGATAATGTATTGGCATCATGACTGTTAGTGATGTACGATAATGGTCTGGTATCATTACTGATAGCGATGTACGATAATGTTTTGGCATCATGACTGTTAGTGATGTACGATAATGTATTGGCATCATGACTTTTTGCGATGTACGATAATGTATTGGCATCATGACTGTTAGTGATGTACGATAATGGTCTGGTATCATTACTGTGAGCGATGTACGATAATGTATTGGCATCATGACTATTAGCGATGTACGATAATGGTCTGGTATCATTACTGATAGCGATGTACGATAATGTTTTGGCATCATGACTCTTAGTGATGTACGATAATGGTCTGGTATCATGACTCTTAGTGATGTACGATAATGGTCTGGCATCATTACTCTTAGTGATGTACGATAATGATCTGGTATCATTCTTATTCCCTTGAACTATGGTGGACCCATTGAACCATTTCCAGCACAGGGTTGTAGAATTAGATTCTCAAAAAAAATACAGCATTTTATTTCTAAAATCCATAGTGTTGAGAACTGTGATTCACCTCCCCCCCCCCCCAAAAAAAAAAATAAGTATCGCTGGCTTTTTACGGGCAGAAATGGGTGATAGAAAACGGGAATAGGGTCGTTAATGGCTTTGGATCATGGCGGAACCAATCGTACGCGTGGCTTGTTGGTTGTTGAGTCATTAAGGTATTTATCAACGTATGGTATGCACTATTTGGCTCACAGCGGTCACTAACCATCCTAGCTTCGTCTCTTCGTTGTATATCAACTGACTGTTATATTTCTCTCTTGTGTCTCCCCTATTGATGTGATTATTACACGAAAGTGCACTCGGGAACTTATCGTGTTTCATTTTCCCCGTGGACTCATAGGAATATCTTTGATCACGCGCAATATTGTGATCCTTTCCAATATATATATATATATATATATATATATATATATGCTTATTTCCCGATACAAACAGGATGCGCTCCCACAGAGACTTTCTAGACTTTTCCATATATACGTCTATCTATCTATCTATATCTGTCTATCTATCTATCTAACCATGCTGCTTCCTGTGTGGCGGGGTAGCTACAGGAATGGATGAAGGCAAGCAAGTATGAATATGTACATGTGTATGTATGTAGTGTTTGCGTATGTGTATGTGTATGTTGATATGTATATGTGTGTATGTGGGCGTTTATGTATATATATATATATATGTGTATATGAGTGGATGGGCCATACTTTGTCTGTTTCCTGGCGCTACCTCGCTGAAGCGGGAAACAGCGAATATGTTTAATAAATAATATATATATATATATATATATATATATATATAAAATAATAATATATATATATATATATATATATATATATATATATATATAAAATAATAATATATATATATATATATATATATATATATATATATATATATATATATATATATATATATATATATATATATATATATATATTTCTATGAGTCCACGGGGAAAATGAAACACGGTAAGTCCCAAGTGCACTTTCGTGTAGTAATCACATCAGGGGAGACACAAGAGAGGAATATAAGTCAGTTGATATACATCGAAGAGACGAAGCTAGGACGCCATATTTCCCTCTTGTGTCTCCCCTGATGATGTGATTATTACACGAAAGTGCACTTGGGAACTTATCGTGTTTCATTTTCCCCGTGGACTGTCTTGATCACGCGCAAAATTGTGATCCTTTCCAATATATATATATATATATATATATATATATATATATATATATATATATATATATATATATATATATATATATATATATTATGTAAACGCTTATATAATGCTTATGGCATTTAATTGGTCGTTGCATTTGGACAACAGACGTCATTCCTTTAGGATATTTTTATAATCGAATTCGAGAAAATATATTTTTGTGTGTTGTGTTGGAAGTAGGAGTAAGGAACACATGAGGATTTATTTAATTAATTGTTTGATAATTATTTCAGACTCGTATGAGTAGTTAAAAGCTAATTTGAAGTCGTAATTTGAGTTAGGGTAAGAGAAGCTACATTGACTCAATTTTGCGCGGGAGGCTTCATGTACGCCGTAAGTCAAGCGTCTAAGTCACCTTCGCAAGTCGTTTGAGACGATTTCGTAATTATAATATATGGCTGTGTCTCCTCTAATGGATAATTCTCTCCCTCTGGCCTCAGATATTGAAGATGCGGTTAAGATGGTTACTGCCCATGTTAGTGATGGCGGCGGCGGCGGCGGCCAGCCTCGCGCAGGCGCACTGCCGGTGTGGCCTCTTCCTCGTGACGTCACAAACATGGCGGCCGGAGCACCTCGCCTTCACGACAAGTCAGACCTACGAAGTGGACTGCCACGACGCCTCTCAGGCCAGCGTGGAGTGCAGGAGGCACTGCGAGGAGGAGGTGAGTGTGACCAGGTCGTCATTGTAGTAGAAAATAAAGGAGTATTATGTAATAATACCCTACCTACCTACCTACCCCCCCCCCCCCAGGTAACCTAATTTGACGCATATATAGAAGTCTGTCGGTTCCATGACTGTCGTTACGTGGGTGATGTGTCGTTGTGTCCACGTTCCGTCATTAGGTAGTTAGTCAGTCGTCGGTCGAGGGTCGTTAATCGTCCTTGGAGAAACATGTGTTGATTTACCCCCCCCTCCCTCCCTCCTCTCCCCTCCCCTTCAACGCTGGGTTGGCGGGGCAAGGCGAATAAACCCCCCCTCCTCCTCTCCCTCTCCCCTTCCCTCCTCCTTCCCCTTTCCCTCCTCCCATCCCCTCCAATCCCTACGACGACTGGGTCGTTAGGGTAGTTACCACCGCCCCTTGAACGACCCTTACAAAGGACATTCGGAGGGGGGGAGTGGATTAACAACCCCCTCCCTCCCTCTCCCCCTTCATCTCCCCTCTCTCCCCTCCCACCTTCCCTCCCTCCCTCACTCCCTCCCCCGCGGGCACAAGGGAGGGAGGGAGGGAGGGAGGGAGGGGCTGGTCATGTAGGTTAGAAGAGAAAATTCTTCCCTCCTCCAACATGGCCGGTGTGGAGCTACACACACACACGACCCTGCTAGAAGGTTCCACCGTATCTTATATTGGCCCTTACCTGATAACCCTTATCTGCCCTTACCTGATAGACCTTATCTGGCTCCCTTGTATATAGGGCCTTACCTGATAACCCTTATCTGCCCTTACCTGATAGACCTTATCTGGCTACCCTGTATATAGGGCCTTACCTGATAACCCTTATCTGCCCTTACCTGATAGACCTTATCTGGCTACCCTGTATATAGGCCCTTACCTGATAACCCTTATCTGCCCTTACCTGATAGACCTTATCTGGCTCCCTTGTATATAGGGCCTTGCCTGATAACCCTTAAATGGCTACCCTGTATATAGGGCCTTGTATGTGGTTACCCTGTATATAGGGCCTTGCCTGATAACCCTTAACTGGCTACTCTGTATATAGGGCCTTGTATGTGGTTACCCTGTATATAGGGCCTTGCCTGATAACCCTTAACTGGCTACCCTGTATATAGGGCCTTGCCTGATAACCCTTAAATGGCTACCCTGTATATAGGGCCTTGTATGTGGTTACCCTGTATATAGGGCCTTGCCTGATAACCCTTAACTGGCTACTCTGTATATAGGGCCTTGTATGTGGTTACCCTGTATATAGGGCCTTGCCTGATAACCCTTAACTGGCTACCCTGTATATAGGGCCTTGCCTGATAACCCTTAAATGGCTACCCTGTATATAGGGCCTTGTATCTGGCTACCCTGTATATAGGGCCTTGTATCTGGCTACCCTGTATATAGGGCCTTGTATCTGGCTACCCTGTATATAGGGCCTTGTATCTGGCTACCTTGTATATAGGGCCTTGTATCTGGCTACCCTGTATATCGGGCCTTGTATCTGGCTACCCTGTATATAGGGCCTTGTATCTGGCTACCCTGTATATTGGGCCTTGCGTGATAACCCCTATCTGGCTACCCTGTATATAGGGCCTTGTATCTGGCTACCCTGTATATAGGGCCTTGTATCTGGCTACCCTGTATATAGGGCCTTGTATTTGGCTACCCTGTATATAGGACCATGTATCTGGCTACCCTGTATATAGGGCCTTGTATTTGGCTACCCTGTATATAGGGCCTTGTATCTGGCTACCCTGTATATAGGGCCTTGTATTTGGCTACCCTGTATATAGGGCCTTGTATCTGGCTACCCTGTATATAGGGCCTTGTATTTGGCTACCCTGTATATAGGGCCTTGTATTTGGCTACCCTGTATATAGGGCCATGCTTGATAACCCTTACCTTCACAACAAAAGACCATGGATTTGGATAATGGGTTTTTGTTTTCACAACTAAAAAGGGTTTGTATATTGTTGTTTTTGTTTTCACAACTAAAAAGGGTTTGTATATTGTTGTTTTTGTTTTCATGACTAAAAGGCTTATATATTGTTTTTTGTTTTCACAACTAAAAGGCTTATATATTGTTTTTGTTTTCATGATTAAAAGGCTTATATATTGTTTTTGTTTTCATAATTAAAAGGCTTATATATTGTTTTTGTTTTCATGATTAAAAGGCTTATATATTGTTTTTGTTTTCATAATTAAAAGGCTTATATATTGTTTTTGTTTTCATGATTAAAAGGCTTATATATTGTTTTTGTTTTCATGATTAAAAGGCTTATATATTGTTTTTGTTTTCACAACTAAAAGGCTTATATATTGTTTTTGTTTTCATAATTAAAAGGCTTATATATTGTTTTTGTTTTCATGATTAAAAGGCTTATATATTGTTTTTGTTTTCACAACTAAAAGGCTTATATATTGTTTTTGTTTTCATAATTAAAAGGCTTATATATTGTTTTTGTTTTCATGATTAAAAGGCTTATATATTGTTTTTGTTTTCATGATTAAAAGGCTTATATATTGTTTTTGTTTTCATAATTAAAAGGCTTATATATTGATGTTTCCACATGCCCACTAACAAACGTTTTTACTCCTTCCATGTTCGGTATGTCCACCACCAAACGTTTTTTTTTTTATCCATTCCATGTTCCGTGTGTCCACCATCCAACGTTTTTATCTGTTCTATGTTCCGAATGTCCACCACCAAACGTTCACCACCAAACGTTTTTATGTTTCATGTTTCGTATGGCCACCGTCAAACGTTTTTATTCGTTCCATGTCCCGTATGTCCACCACCAAACGTTTTCATTCGTTCAATGTTCCGTATGTCCACCACCCAACGTTTTCATTCGTTCCATGTCCCGTATGTCCACCACCAAACGTTTTCATTCATAATTTCTTTCATTTCCTTCCCACGCTCGTTTCTTACTTACTTCAACGTTGCCCGCCCCCCCAGGTCTTACTTCCTTCAGTATCTGCGTCTTGCCAGGTGGGGGGCGCTGGGGGGGAAACGTGGATCTCTCTCTCTCTCTCTCTCTCTCTCTCTCTCTCTCTCTCTCTCTCTCTCTCTCTCTCTCTCTCTCTCTCTCTCTCTCTCATATCAGTAAATTCATCGACCTATAATCATTTATTTATTTATTTATTCATTTATTTATTTACTTGTTTATTTATTTGCAATTCACTGAATGTTGTGTAGTCTGGTGTGGGGAAGTGGGGGGTTGGAGGGGGGGAGGCTAAGATGGGGTGTGGGGGGTTAGGGTGGGTTAAGGAAGGGGGGGTTGGGGGTGTGTTGTGGGGGGTGGGGTTGGGGGTGTGTTGTGGGGGGGTTGGGGTGTGTTGTGGGGGGGTTGGGGGTGTGTTGTGTGGGGGGTGTTGGGGGTGTGTTGTGGGGGGGTTGGGGTGTGTTGTGGGGGGTTGGGGGTGTGTTGTGGGGGGGTTGGGGGTGTGTTGTGGGGGGGTTGGGGGTGGGTTAGGGAAGGGGGGGTTGGGGTGTGTTGTGGGGGTGGGGTGTTGGGGGTGTGTTGTGGGGGGGTTAGGGAGAGGGAGGTGAGGGGGTTTGCATGCAACGACTGTCAACCCACAGCAAACCACCTCACCCTAACCCCACACTTCACCCCCACACACATCACCCCCACACATCACCCCCCCACACTGTGGGTTGACAGTCGTTGCATGCAACCCCTCCCTCCTTCCCTAACCCCCACACCCCAACCCCCCCTCCCTAACCTACCCCCCCACACCCCCACACCCCCCACACATCACCCCCACACATCACCCCCACCACAAGACACGTAGATTGCTGTAATTTCGCCTCCTGTAAGGTCACACCCCTCCTAACCTGACCTCGTTTTCCCGTGACACACGTGCGGCTGCACGTGTATCACGGCGGGGGGGGGGGGGGGGGGTGTACAACACCGATGTAACATGTCATGGTAACAGTGTACCTGTGTACGTGTACTACACTCCTGTGTGTGTGTTGTTATCACCTGTGGGTGTAGAGCAGACAGGGCAGGGTAGGGCGGGGCTGGTGTAGAGGGTGTAGGGTTGGTGTAGGGCTGGTGTAGAGGGTGTAGGGCTGGTGTAGAGGGTGTAGGGTTGGTGTAGAGGGTGTAGGTCTGGTGTAGAGGTTGTAGGGTTCGTGTAGAGGGTGTAGGGCTGGTGTAGAGGGTGTAGGGCTAGTGTAGAGGGTGTAGGGCTGGTGTAGAGGGTGTAGGGTTGGTGTAGAGGGTGTAGGGCTGGTGTAGAGGGCGGGGCTGGTGTAGAGGGTGCTGATATATATAGAGAGCAGAAGAGGGTGTTTTGAAATGGTTTGGGCACATGGAGAGAATGAGTGAGGAAAGATTGACCAAGAGGATATATGTGTCGGAGGTGGAGGGAACGAGGAGAAGTGGGAGACCAAATTGGAGGTGGAAAGATGGAGTGAAAAAGATTTTGAGTGATCGGGGCCTGAACATGCAGGAGGGTGAAAGGCGGGCAAGGAATAGAGTGAATTGGATCGATGTGGTATACCGGGGTCGACGTGCTGTCAATGGATTGAATCAGGGCATGTGAAGCGTCTGGGGTAAACCATGGAAAGTTGTGTGGGGCCTGCATGTGGAAAGGGAGCTGTGGTTTCGGGCATTATTACATGACAGCTAGAGACTGAGTGTGAACGAATGGGGCCTTTGTTGTCTTTCCTAGCGCTACCTCGCACACATGAGGGGGGGAGGGGGATGTTATTCCATTTGTGGCGAGGTGGCGATGGGAATGAATAAAGGCAGACAGTGTGAATTGTGTGCATGGGTATATATATATGTGTCTGTGTGTGTATATATATGTGTAAATTGAGATGTATAGGTATGTATATTTGCGTGTGTGGACGTGTATGTATATACATTGTGTATGAGGGTGGGTTTGGCCATTTCTTTCGTCTGTTTCCTTGCGCTACTTCGCAAACGCGGGAGACAGCGACAAAGCAAAATGAATAATATATGTATATATATATATATATATATATATATATATATATATATATATATATATATATATATATATATATATATAAACCGATAGAAAATTGAAAGACGATTAGTTCCCAAGTGCACTTTCGTGCCATAATCACATCGTCGGAGGAGACACAAGAATGAGATAGAAGACGTAGAACAGTCAGTTGATATACAAGTAAGAGACGTAGTTAAGACGCCATTTGGTAAACAAGCGTTACCGGATGGTGGTGTTCGGGTCTGGTTTCAGTCCTGAATTTATTGCTGATGGGTTTAGGAAGATATATTTCATCGGATCCATGTTAAAGTATCTTAGATATTTCATTGATGAATCCCTTAAGTTAGCAAAGAAATGATTTTATCGATTTAAACCCAAACCTTCCCTTGACACCAAAGAATCTTTTAGGTCTCCCTTTGAGGGATAATTTTACATTACTTCCCAGTTTGCTTAAATCCTTCCATGTAGATGTAGACTTCAGCAATAACATTAACATGAAGAAAATTTTGATAAGAAAAAAAAAAGCACTCGCCAGAAAATTCTGCGGGATGTGTTGACAGAATCCCCTGTAAAAGCTGTAATATGTTGTATGTTGGACAGACTGGTAAGGATCTTTATGTCAGACTTAAGCAACAGAAATGTATTATAAGGACAGGACAAGAATCAAATGCTTTGTTTAATCATGGTATAGATTATGACCATTGTACTGACTGTAGTAACGCTAGTTCGGTTATTAACTGTAACTTTCACCCACCACGAGTAACGCTAATTCATTTATGAACTGTAACTGTTACCACGAGAAATAGCATTGAATCTTCTAATTAGTGGATACACGAAGAATTGTAACATTAATATTCGTGAAGGTCTCTACAAACTGGATAGCTTTGTCGTAGGCAAAATTTGTGAACAGTTCCCTTTCCTGTCCACACAGATCAAATTCTACGAGAGGCCACTCGAAGACCTCCATCTGGTAACGCTTGTTTACCAGTGGCGTCTTAACTACGTCTCTTCCTTGTATATCAACTGACTGGTCTACGTCCTCTATCTCATTCTTGTATCTCCCCTGACGATGTGATCATTACACGAAAGTGCACTTGGGAACTTACCGTGTTTCATTTTCCTAGATTTCAGTGGTGCACTTTGACCTCTTGCAATATATATATATATATATATATATATATATATATATATATATATATATATATATATATATATATATATATGTATATATTTCTATTATACTTTGTCGCCGTCTCCCGCGTTAGCGAGGTAGTGCAAGGCAACAGACGAAAGAATGGCCCAGCCCACCCACATACACATATATATACATATATATACATGCACAGACATATACATATATACAAATGTACATAATTCATACTTGCTGCCTTTATTCATTTCCGTCGCCACCCCGCCACACATGAAATGACAACCCCCTCCCTCCGCACGCGCGCGAGGTAGCGCTAGGAAAAGACAACAAAGGCCACATTCGTTCACACTGTCTCTAGTTGTCATGTATAATGCACCGAAACCACAGCTCCCTTTCCACATCCAGGCCCCACAGAACTTTCCATGGTTTACCCCAGACGCTTCACATGCCTTGGTTCAATCCATTGACAGCACGTCGACCCCGGTATACCATATTGTTCCAATTCACTCTATTCCTTGCACGCCTTTCAAAGCATAGGACGAGGCCTTAAAGCCAGTAGCCGAAAAATAAAGAAATGAAAATTCAAAATTGTACGTTCTATTTTGATATACACATAATTTCTCATATTTCCACTCTTATAGTTACCATTTATCATTATCAGCGCCGAGAGCGCAGAAAGCTGGCGATGATAATGATAAAGTTTTCCTACCCGTCGCTGATCCGGACATGAAAGGTGTGTGTGTGTGTAGTCAAATAATAACAGAGACATTTAACAGCGCCTGCGCGAGGTTCCAAGAAAGTGTTGCGCGCGCCGAAGGTTTGCAGCACTTTTTCACCATCCAAAATATCGGTTCGAAAATGTGTTTTTGGCGTAGTCATAACGATCGTGATTTCGCTCTGTGAAGTATATATATCACAGAGGTCAGAAGTACGGTGGGGGGAAATAATGAGTGAAATACGCCAGTGGCATAAATTTGCTGCTAGCACACACTGGCAACTGTGCCCCGGCCGGAGCAGACAGGGTGAGCGGCGGTACACCTTTTCAAAGTTAAGATAAACAAAGGCAGAAATACACTTCTTATGTTACATTTATATAAAGAAATGTTTTAATGAGGAGGTGAAGAAGGTATCTTGTCGAGTATGATAGATGTATCAAGCATGGTAATCCATTTCCTATTCATATCATCATAATTATGAAACCTGATAAATATTGTACCAGTTTATATAGATGTCAGAAAGTCATTATCATTAGTTGTAGTATTACTGCCATTAACATTGTACCAGTTCATTTAGATGTCAGAAATTTATTATTATTATCATATCATTATTGCCATTACAAGTATTGTTATCAACAAACAAGTAATTTTTCAATTCGCTTCAGTATTCAGAGTACATCGTAGCCAAACACCAGACGATATAAATTCTCACGGAAAAAAAGAAACATGGTATTTGAACTCATTAAGGCTAGCGCGTAACGCCTCCCACATTGAGAGAGTATGTACGACGGAATTTTGGTCATTAATCAGGGCTGGCACGTAATGCTCGCCTCAAGGTACATGACGGAGGGAATCTTTCAAGAAGGTGTATTACCCAAGCCCGCGCCATGTCACAGAGGTCGCCCTCTCCCCGTGACTTCCTCCCACCCGACACTTTCCAGGAAATTCGACTCGCGGTGAAATTGGAGCCATGGTTGGGGGATTTTCTTCTCACTTCCTTGGCTGCTTGGGTCCATTATTGGCCTGGTTCTTGATCATGGGTTAATGAGCTGTCTGTGGTTTGCTCGTGGTGAAGGCTACTGATTTTTTTTTTTTTTTTAATTTTTTTCTCGTTAGGTTATGAGTTCCTGAAATTGGAGGGAGGGGAAAGGTTCTAGAGAACTTTGAAGTTCAGCGACTGCTGTAGCTGGCCTGCTCCTGCTGCTGCTGTTGCTGGCCTGCTCCTGCTGCTGCTGTTGCTGGCCTGCTCCTGCTGTTGCTGGCCTGCTTCTGGTCGCATCTGCCTGTGTTGTCACCGCTGCTCCAGCTGTTGCTGTTGTTGGTAATGCTGCAGAGCGCAGCGGTAGAGGAAGGGGGAAGACGGCGCCAAGGGTGAAGAGAGAGAAAAAAAACAACTTGGAATTGTTGACGGAGGAGAATGAGCTGAGGAAAGGAAGGAAGGTGATGAGACGTGGGAGAGATGAAGATGATATAAGAATGGGTGGAAGGGAATTAGAGTAATGAGGGGAGGAATTGGGGAAATGGCCAGAGAGAGAGAGAGAGAGAGAGAGAGAGAGAGAGAGAGAGAGAGAGAGAGAGAGAATGGAAATACACACCGCAGCGAAAACGTAGGTGATGGGTCGAACGAAGTACATACGTATCTTCAGGAGGTAGAAAATGGGGTAAAACACACACACACACACACACACACACACACACACACAAACCTACCCCATTATATCACAGATGTTCTGGAAGACTCGGTCAGTATTCGAACCCTGGCACTGCGCCGACGTCATAGGAACCGTTCGCTATTGGCCCAGGCATGAGATTTTCGTCCTTGTTTGGACGTCTCTATGTTGGCCATTAGCCGTGGGCAGGGATCAGTGGTCGTACTGTGATCAGTGGTCGTACCGTCGTGATCATTGGTTGACCAGTAATTGGTGAGAACAACAGGACGACTCAAGGGCTTGCTGGCTGGCGTGACCTTTGACCTAACCTTGAGTTGACTGTCGGGTCGTACCGTCGTGAAGTTGCGCTCAAAGTGGTCGCACCTTCGTGCTCACTGGTCGTACTGTTGTGATCAGTGGTCGTACCATCGTGATCAGTGGTCGTACCATCGTGATCAGTGGTCGTACCGTGGTGATCAGTGGTCGTACCGTTGTGATCACTGGTCGCACCGTCGTGCTCACTGGTCGTACTGTTGTGATCAGTGGTCGTAGCGTCATAATCAGTGGTCGTACCGTCGTGGTCAGTGGTCGTACCTTCGTGATCACTGGTCGTACCGTCGTGATCAGTGGTCGTACCGTCGTGATCAGTGGTCACACCTTCGTGATCAGTGGTCGTACCATTGTGATCAGTGGTCGTTTCTTCGTTCAATGTGATGGCCTTGACTTAGGACCTCAGAGGCGTTGGTGTTACCGGACTCCGGCTGCTCGAGGTGACGACCCGAGGGTCATGTCACCTTTGGGCTAGGCTGTATCTTCATCGTTCACTCGACGGTGAAATAAAGACTATAATCTCGTCCAAGAAGTCGTTTCAAGAGGAGTTCCCCCCTCACCTTACCCTGCTACTGGAAGTAGCGCAGACCTGGAGCAGCAGCCCTCACCTTACCCTGCTACTGGAAGTAGCGCAGCCTTGAAGCAGCAGCAGCAGCAGAAGCGCCTGGACAAGGGAGCAGGGGTGTGTTCTCGAGATGAGACCAAGTGGTGTGTATGAGAGGCTACAGCGTGACGCACGCCCTTCTCCCCCGTAACAGAAGGGAGGTAAAGTACGACCACTGATCAAAGTACGACCACCGATCCCTGCCCTGAGTGGAGTGGAGTGGTGACGGAGGCGACACCAGCACCACAGACCCAGGACTAAAGTGGAGATCTTCCTCCCTTGATGACGCTGAGCCATGTTTACATTGCTGCGCCATGTTTACATCGCACCGACTATTTTTTTTTTTCCCACGAGTAAGTGCGAGAATCGGGCCAGCGATCATTTTTGGCAGCGCACCAGACCCTCCCACTCAACTTCAATATTCTACCGTCTCGGAAATCTCCGCTGTATCACAGTGGATGAGGGGGAAAAAAATAGATAATACATGTAATTCCCTCTTATTTTATTCTGGGATCGTAATATACCCGAATCAGAGAGTCTATAAAAGCGAGTAGGTGAGTCACTCCACATCAAGCCAGACGAGTCCTACGGCCTGTGGCTGGGAGCTGGATATAACGGTCGCCAATTAAGGTCGCTGTCCACGGAACAGCGCTTCTTCTCTTTGTTTTCATATATTGCATTATCTTATGATACACTTCGTCGATTTTTCTCTTGTCATGTCATGTCACCAGATCAAGAGCAGTGGAGGTGAAGCGCTACCTGTATATTCAAATAACCGAAGCATAAATGAAGTAGGGCGACCAGCGCTTGTGCACCAAGCGCCAGCTGTTGTTCGAGTGTCATTTGTTTGAGTTGTATCATTATGGTTCATCTGGATTCTAACACAACATTTTATAATGATGTTTTGATATACAACTGTTATATGAACATCACGTGCCGTTCTCGAAATGTATATTGCATTTTCTGTTTGTTTAAGATGTTGGGAGATTTTGTCCCTTGAATATAGTGTGTGTGTGTGTGTATATATATATATATATATATATATATATATATATATATATATATATATATATATATATATATATTGGGAGGTAAGTTTGAATGGAGAAAAACTGGAGGAAGTAAAGTGTTTTAGATATCTGGGAGTGGATCTGGCAGCGGATGGAACCATGGAAGCGGAAGTGGATCATAGGGTGGGGGAGGGGGCGAAAATCCTGGAAGCCTTGAAGAATGTGTGGAAGTCGAGAACATTATCTCGGAAAGCAAAAATGGCTATGTTTGAAGGAATAGTGGTTCCAACAATGTTGTATGGTTGCGAGGCGTGGGCTATGGATAGAGTTGTGCGCAGGAGGATGGATGTGCTGGAAATGACATGTTTGAGGACAATGTGTGGTGTGAGGTGGTTTGATCGAGTAAGTAACGTAAGGGTAAGAGAGATGTGTGGAAATAAAAAGAACGTGGTTGAGAGAGCAGAAGAGGGTGTTTTGAAATGGTTTGGGCACATGGAGAGAATGAGTGAGGAAAGATTGACCAAGAGGATATATGTGTCGGAGGTGGAGGGAACGAGGAGAAGTGGGAGACCAAATTGGAGGTGGAAAGATGGAGTGAAAAAGATTTTGTGTGATCGGGGCCTGAACATGCAGGAGGGTGAAAGGAGGGCAAGGAATAGAGTGAATTGGAGCGATGTGGTATACCGGGGTTGACGTGCTGTCAGTGGATTGAATCAGGGCATGTGAAGCGTCTGGGGTAAACCATAGAAAGCTGTGTAGGTATGTATATTTGCGTGTGTGGACGCTCGTTGTATGTCTTGGACAATCGCATGTTTACCAAATGGCGTCTTAGCTTCGTCTCTTCGATGTATATCAACTGACTGTTATATTTCTCTCTTGTGTCTCCCCTGATGATGTGATTATTAGACGAAAGTGCACTTGGGAACTTATCGTGTTTCATTTTCCCCGTGGACTCATAGGAATATATATATATATATATATATATATATATATATATATATATATATATATATATATATATATATACATCGAGAGCATGGAACATAGAATTTTTGTGTTGATTCTCTGCCTCGTGGTTAGATATCTCTCTCGTGGTAGACAGCCCCCCTGAAGCAGCTCTGTACCCTGGAGAAACTTCACACTTCACTCGAAAGTTTCAGCGTGTGTGTGTGTGTGTGTGTGTGTCATCATCTCCCCAGTGGGAGTACCTAAGTTAATAACGTGATGGAGAACGGATATGAGATGTGGGTGGGTGTGTTTCCCACGGCCCCAACCAGGCCCGCCCGCCCCTTGATCTGTTTCACACGTGGACCAAAACAGTAGGGGTCAGGTGTGGACCAAGACCTGCCCACCAGGTGGTGACAGGTGTGGACCAAGACCTGCCCACCAGGTGGTGACAGGTGTGGACGGAAGACCTGTCCACCAGCTGGTGACAGATGTGGACCAAGACCTGCCTACCAGGCTTGGTGACAGGTGTGGACCAAGACCTGCCCACCAGGTGGTGACAGGTGTGGATCAAGACCTGCCTACCAGGTATGGTGACAGGTGTGGACCAAGACCTGCCTACCAGGTGGTGACAGGTGTGGACGGAAGACCTGCCTACCAGGCTTGGTGACAGGTGTGGACGGAAGACCTGCCCACCAGGTGGTGACAGGTGTGGACCAAGACCTGCCTACCAGGTATGGTGACAGATGTGGACCAAGACCTGCCTACCAGGCTTGGTGACAGGTGTGGACCAAGACCTGCCCACCAGGTGGTGACAGGTGTGGACCAAGACCTGCCTACCAGGCTTGGTGACAGGTGTGGACCAAGACCTGCCCACCAGGTGGCGACAGGTGTGGACCAAGACCTGCCCACCAGGTGGTGACAGGTGTGGACCAAGACCTGCCTACCAGGCATGGTGACAGGTGTGGACCAAGACCTGCCCACTAGGCTTGGTGACAGGTGTGGACCAAGACCTGCCCACCAGGTGGTGACAGGTGTGGACCAAGACCTGCCTACCAGGCATGGTGACAGGTGTGGACCAAGACCTGCCCACTAGGTGGTGACAGGTGTGGACGGAAGACTTGCCCACCAGGTGGTGACAGATGTGGACCAAGACCTGCCTACCAGGTATGGTGACAGGTGTGGACCAAGACCTGCCTACCAGGTATGGTGACAGGTGTGGACGGAAGACCTGCCTACCAGGCTTGGTGGCAGGTGTGGACCAAGACCTGCCTACCAGGTGGTGACAGATGTGGACCAAGACCTGCCTACCAGGTATGGTGACAGGTGTGGACCAAGACCTGCCTACCAGGTGGTGACAGGTGTGGACCAAGACCTGCCTACCAGGTGGTGACAGGTGTGGACCAAGACCTGCCCACCAGGTGGTGACAGGTGTGTCCCCAACTTGTTATTCAGGTGCTAAAAGATGTGAACCAACACCTGTCCACCAAGTTAACTTCGGCAGGTGGTAACAGGTGTTAACAAACACCTGTTCTCCAGGTTAAGTTAGGCAGGTGGTAACAGGTGTGAACCTCCCACTGGCAACATCCGAACTGGAACAGTCATGGCCCCGCACACCTGTCATGTACAGACCACACAGCTGTCATATACAGACCACACACCTGTCATGTGCAGACCACACAGTCATATACAGACCACACACCTGTCATGTATAGACCACACAGTTGGCAGATGCAGACCACACACCTGTCATAGACAGACCACACACCTGTCATGTGCAGACCACACACCTGTCATATACAGACCACACACCTGTCATGTGCAGACCACACACCTGTTATGTACAGACCACACAGCTGTCATGTACAGACCACACACCTGTCATGTGCAGACCACACACCTGTTATGTACAGACCACACAGCTGTCATGTACAGACCACACACACCTGTCATGTACGGACCACACACCTGTTATGTACAGACCACACAGCTGTCATGTACAGACCACACACACCTGTCATGTACGGACCACCTCACACTAAAGACAGAACAAGAGAATATATTCCACGAATCATGGCAATCAAATGTGTTCGGACGCCGTCAATTAGACAGATGTTCAGTGTGGTCGGACGCAACCTGTGTGTTATGTCGGGAAGAACATTTTATAACAGTATAACAAACAGGGGTGTTATTAGAGGGGTAGCAGTGGCTGTCGAGGTTTTCCCACTTCGGAAATAACACACTGACCCGATTTTGATATTTTTTTTCTCTGTTTATAATACTGATACGTAAATTTTCATTTCCATTTTTCTTTTTTTAAATTGTTTCTACGTTAAAGGCTCCAGTCATGGACAGAAGTCCAATTCAAGGATGGACCTTAATGGAAATATAATTGTGAAAGGAAGAAAGAAGAGACAAGGAAAAGTATTTTCGAGTTTTATAGGAAGTGAAAAACCTGTTAGGTCATAAATCTTGGGGAGGTAGAGAGAGTTCCAAAGCTTGGAGGTGTAAGGATAGAAACAGTTATCAAAACGGCCTACCCTTGAGTTGCCAGTCACACACACTTTTCGGGGGGAATCTTAGCTGTACCATGTGAACGGTGTTAGCGTACCGCTGGTGAGGGTACGTGCGTACCCGGTCACAGCCAATGACCCCCACTGTGTACCATTTGCGTAAGTAAATAACTGAGAATAAATAAACTAAATGCTTTATGTGTCACATCAAAAAAAAAAGGAAGGGGTCACTAAAGTTAAGGAGCGGCCATGGGTGGGTGGGTTAAGCCTTTTCACCAAGATGGTACACGACCCTTGAAGCACGACGGTACGACTCCCTTTGAGTACGACGGTACGACCCCTTCGAACACATTACGACGCGACCACTTTGGGCAAGACGTTACGACCTCGTTGCGTAGGACGGTACGAAAACTTTGAGCACAACGGTAGGTACGACCCCCCTTTAGCGTGACAGTATGTATGACCCTTGAGCACGATGGTAGGTACGACCCCTTGAGCACGACAGTAGTTACGACCCCTTGAGCACGACGATAGGTACGACCCCTTGAGCACAACAGTAGGTACGACCCTTTGAGCACAACAGTAGGTACGACCCCGTGAGCACAAGAGTAGGTACGACTCTTGAGCACAACAGTACGTACGACCCATTCAGCACAACAGTAGATACGACCCCGTGAGCACAAGAGTAGGTACGACCCCTTGAGCACAACAGTAGGTACGACCCGTTGAGTACAACGGTAGGTACGACCCCTTGAGCACGACGGTAGGTACGACCCCTTGAGCACAACAGTAGGTACGACCCCTTGATAGTAGATACATCCACAGACATAGAAATCATACAGCAATATCCGCTTACTTAGATATATTATTGTATAGAAATGATATAGCATTTCCCTCTTGCATTTCACTTTCGATGACCATCCCATATATGCATGACTTGATCATGCATGACTTGATCATGGATGACTTGATCATGTATGACTTGATCATGGATGACTTGATCATGCATGACTTGATCATGCATGACTTGATCATGGATGACTTGATCATGTATGACTTGATCATGGATGACTTGATCATGCATGACTTGATCATGCATGACTTGATCATGGATAACTTGATCATGCATGACTTGATCATGCATGACTTGATCATGTATGGCTTGATCATGCATGACTTGATCATGTATGACTTGATCATGGATGACTTGATCATGGATAACTTGATCATGTATGACTTGATCATGGATAACTTGATCATGCATGACTTGATCATGGATGACTTGATCATGTATGACTTGATCATGCATGACTTGATCATGGATGACTTGATCATGTATGACTTGATCATGGATGACTTGATCATGTATGGCTTGATCATGGATGACTTGATCATGTATGACTTGATCATGGATGACTTGATCATGTATGACTTGATCATGGATGACTTGATCATGTATGGCTTGATCATGGATGACTTGATCATGCATGACTTGATCATGGATGACTTGATCATGGATGACTTGATCATGCATGACTTGATCATGTATGGCTTGATCATGGATGACTTGATCATGCATGACTTGATCATGGATGACTTGATCATGGATGACTTGATCATGCATGACTTGATCATGGATGACTTGATCATGCATGACTTGATCATGTATGGCTTGATCATGGATGACTTGATCATGCATGACTTGATCATGCATGACTTGATCATGTATGACTTGATCATGGATGACTTGATCATGCATGACTTGATCATGTATGACTTGATCATGCATGACTTGATCATGGATGACTTGATCATGCATGACTTGATCATGGATGACTTGATCATGCATGACTTGATCATGTATGACTTGATCATGGATGACATGATCATGCATGACTTGATCATGGATGACTTGATCATGTATGACTTGATCATGGATGACTTGATCATGTATGACTTGATCATGCATGACTTGATCATGGATGACTTGATCATGCATGACTTGATCATGGATGACTTGATCATGTATGGCTTGATCATGCATGACTTGATCATGCATGACTTGATCATGTATGACTTGATCATGTATGACTTGATCATGGATGACTTGATCATGCATGACTTGATCATGTATGGCTTGATCATGCATGACTTGATCATGCTATGACTTGATCATGCATGACTTGATCATGGATGACTTGATCATGATGACTTGATCATGATGACTTGATCATGCATGACTTGATCATGGATGACTTGATCATGATGACTTGATCATGATGACTTGATCATGCATGACTTGATCATGGATGACTTGATCATGCATGACTTGATCATGCATGACTTGATCATGGATGACTTGATCATGCATTACTTGATCATGCATGACTTGATCATGCATGACTTGATCATGGATGACTTGATCATGCATGACTTGATCATGGATGACTTGATCATGATGACTTGATCATGTATGACTTGATCATGCATGACTTGATCATGGATGACTTGATCATGATGACTTGATCATGGATGACTTGATCATGATGACTTGATCATGATGACTTGATCATGGATGACTTGATCATGCATGACTTGATCATGGATGACTTGATCATGCATGACTTGATCATGGATGACTTGATCATGCATGACTTGATCATGGATGACTTGATCATGCATGACTTGATCATGTATGACTTGATCATGCATGACTTGATCATGTATGACTTGATCATGCATGACTTGATCATGCATGACTTGATCATGCATGACTTGATCATGTATGACTTGATCATGCATGACTTGATCATGTATGACTTGATCATGCATGACTTGATCATGTATGACTTGATCATGGATGACTTGATCATGCATGACTTGATCATGCATGACTTGATCATGCATGACTTGATCATGTATGACTTGATCATGCATGACTTGATCATGTATGACTTGATCATGCATGACTTGATCATGTATGACTTGATCATGCATGACTTGATCATGATGACTTGATCATGTATGACTTGATCATGGATGACTTGATCATGCATGACTTGATCATGGATGACTTGATCATGTATGACTTGATCATGGATGACTTGATCATGTATGACTTGATCATGCATGACTTGATCATGGATGACTTGATCATGCATGACTTGATCATGGATGACTTGATCATGTATGACTTGATCATGCATGACTTGATCATGCATGACTTGATCATGTATGACTTGATCATGTATGACTTGATCATGGATGACTTGATCATGCATGACTTGATCATGTATGGCTTGATCATGCATGACTTGATCATGTATGACTTGATCATGCATGACTTGATCATGTATGACTTGATCATGTATGACTTGATCATGGATGACTTGATCATGCATGACTTGATCATGTATGGCTTGATCATGGATGACTTGATCATGTATGGCTTGATCATGTATGGCTTGATCATGCATGACTTGATCATGTATGACTTGATCATGGATGACTTGATCATGCATGACTTGATCATGTATGGCTTGATCATGGATGACTTGATCATGTATGACTTGATCATGCATGACTTGATCATGTATGACTTGATCATGTATGACTTGATCATGGATGACTTGATCATGTATGGCTTGATCATGTATGGCTTGATCATGCATGACTTGATCATGGATGACTTGATCATGTATGACTTGATCATGTATGACTTGATCATGGATGACTTGATCATGTATGGCTTGATCATGTATGGCTTGATCATGCATGACTTGATCATGGATGACTTGATCATGCATGACTTGATCATGTATGACTTGATCATGGCATGACTTGATCATGTATGACTTGATCATGCATGACTTGATCATGCATGACTTGATCATGCATGACTTGATCATGTATGACTTGATCATGCATGACTTGATCATGTATGGCTTGATCATGCATGACTTGATCATGTATGACTTGATCATGCATGACTTGATCATGTATGACTTGATCATGCATGACTTGATCATGCATGACTTGATCATGTATGACTTGATCATGCATGACTTGATCATGCATGACTTGATCATGGATGACTTGATCATGTATGACTTGATCATGGATGACTTGATCATGTATGACTTGATCATGGATGACTTGATCATGTATGACTTGATCATGTATGGCTTGATCATGGATGACTTGATCATGTATGACTTGATCATGGATGACTTGATCATGCATGACTTGATCATGGATGACTTGATCATGCATGACTTGATCATGGATGACTTGATCATGGATGACTTGATCATGCATGACTTGATCATGGATGACTTGATCATGCATGACTTGATCATGTATGGCTTGATCATGGATGACTTGATCATGCATGACTTGATCATGCATGACTTGATCATGTATGACTTGATCATGGATGACTTGATCATGCATGACTTGATCATGTATGACTTGATCATGCATGACTTGATCATGCATGACTTGATCATGCATGACTTGATCATGCATGACTTGATCATGTATGACTTGATCATGGATGACTTGATCATGCATGACTTGATCATGCATGACTTGATCATGCATGACTTGATCATGTATGACTTGATCATGGATGACTTGATCATGCATGACTTGATCATGTATGACTTGATCATGGATGACTTGATCATGCATGACTTGATCATGTATGACTTGATCATGCATGACTTGATCATGTATGACTTGATCATGCATGACTTGATCATGTATGACTTGATCATGTATGACTTGATCATGTATGACTTGATCATGCATGACTTGATCATGTATGACTTGATCATGGATGACTTGATCATGTATGACTTGATCATGTATGACTTGATCATGCATGACTTGATCATGTATGACTTGATCATGCATGACTTGATCATGTATGACTTGATCATGTATGACTTGATCATGGATGACTTGATCATGTATGACTTGATCATGTATGACTTGATCATGTATGACTTGATCATGGATGACTTGATCATGTATGACTTGATCATGTATGACTTGATCATGTATGACTTGATCATGGATGACTTGATCATGTATGACTTGATCATGTATGACTTGATCATGCATGACTTGATCATGTATGACTTGATCATGTATGACTTGATCATGTATGACTTGATCATGTATGACTTGATCATGGATGACTTGATCATGCATGACTTGATCATGTATGACTTGATCATGGATGACTTGATCATGTATGACTTGATCATGGATGACTTGATCATGTATGACTTGATCATGCATGACTTGATCATGTATGGCTTGATCATGTATGACTTGATCATGGATGACTTGATCATGGATGACTTGATCATGTATGACTTGATCATGGATGACTTGATCATGGATGACTTGATCATGGATGACTTGATCATGGATGACTTGATCATGTATGACTTGATCATGCATGACTTGATCATGTATGACTTGATCATGGATGACTTGATCATGGATGACTTGATCATGCATGACTTGATCATGTATGACTTGATCATGTATGACTTGATCATGTATGACTTGATCATGCATGACTTGATCATGGATGACTTGATCATGTATGACTTGATCATGCATGACTTGATCATGTATGACTTGATCATGCATGACTTGATCATGTATGACTTGATCATGTATGACTTGATCATGGATGACTTGATCATGCATGACTTGATCATGGATGACTTGATCATGCATGACTTGATCATGGATGACTTGATCATGCATGACTTGATCATGGATGACTTGATCATGTATGACTTGATCATGGATGACTTGATCATGTATGACTTGATCATGGATGACTTGATCATGGATGACTTGATCATGGATGACTTGATCATGGATGACTTGATCATGGATGACTTGATCATGTATGACTTGATCATGGATGACTTGATCATGTATGACTTGATCATGGATGACTTGATCATGGATGACTTGATCATGATGACTTGATCATGGATGACTTGATCATGTATGACTTGATCATGGATGACTTGATCATGGATGACTTGATCATGGATGACTTGATCATGCATGACTTGATCATGCATGACTTGATCATGGATGACTTGATCATGCATGACTTGATCATGGATGACTTGATCATGGATGACTTGATCATGGATGACTTGATCATGCATGACTTGATCATGGATGACTTGATCATGGATGACTTGATCATGCATGACTTGATCATGGATGACTTGATCATGCATGACTTGATCATGGATGACTTGATCATGTATGACTTGATCATGGATGACTTGATCATGTATGACTTGATCATGGATGACTTGATCATGGATGACTTGATCATGCATGACTTGATCATGGATGACTTGATCATGCATGACTTGATCATGCATGACTTGATCATGGATGACTTGATCATGGATGACTTGATCATGTATGACTTGATCATGTATGACTTGATCATGGATGACTTGATCATGGATGACTTGATCATGGATGACTTGATCATGGATGACTTGATCATGCATGACTTGATCATGTATGACTTGATCATGCATGACTTGATCATGATGACTTGATCATGGATGACTTGATCATGTATGACTTGATCATGGATGACTTGATCATGGATGACTTGATCATGGCATGACTTGATCATGATGACTTGATCATGATGACTTGATCATGGATATGACTTGATCATGGCAATGACTTGATCATGGATGACTTGATCATGTATGACTTGATCATGCATGACTTGATCATGATGACTTGATCATGCATGACTTGATCAATGACGACATGAGCTTGATCATGGATGACTTGATCATGGATGACTTGATCATGATGACTTGATCATGATGACTTGATCATGATGACTTGATCATGCATGACTGATCAGTATGACTTGATCATGATGACTATCATTGACTTGACATGATGACTTGTCAGTATGACTTGATCATGCATGACTTGATCATGATGACTTGATCATGTATGACTTGATCAACTATGCTGAATGTATATCGACATTCTACAGCATACTGCATGTATACCCGACATCAACACTTACTGCAGTTATACCGACGACATTACTGCAGTATACCCGACACACTGACTTGCGTATACCCGACACACATATGACTTGATCAGTGACACATAGCATACTGTCATGTATGACCGACAATACTTGCATGCATACTTGATCATCAGACTTATCTGCAGTAACCTGCATCATATCTGCAGTACTACCGAACACATACGTCATGCAGTACCGACATCAAACTGTCAGTTACCGACATCACTTCATCAGTACTGACATAACTACTGCAACATCAATCTGCAGTCCCTTGACCACATACTGCTCATACGCACACATACTTCAGTATCCCGACTACATCATACTTGCAGACCAGTCACTATACTCATGTACTCGACACATACTACATCATGATATCTCACAGTACGTATGACCGCATCACTTATCCTGTCGACTAGCAGTATACCCGATCATGCATACTGCATGGTATACCGACATGAACTACTTGCAGTATACGACCCTGACATGATCATATCCTGATCAAACATACTGGATACCGTATCAATACGGTCATACGACTTACATGATGACGACATCATACTGCAGTAATGAACTTGTCACATTACTTAGCCTGATACCCCCACTGAATGAGTTACAGTCCTTCATGACATGGATGACAGATCGCGATGACAGCTTCCATTCTCTTCCTCTCTTTCTCTCTGTCTCACACTCTCTCTCATCCAATACTGCTGATATACCGACACGTTGCGTATACCACACAACTTGACTGCAGTCTTACCACACCTATATCAGTTACCGATCATGACTTCAGTGACCACATCATCCTGTCCATCTGATTGTCAGCTGCAGTTATCGCATCATTGCACAGCATTCCCCATCTACGCACTCAGTAACCCGACAACACACAGCGTCCACAACACACGTAACTTCAACACACTCGATCGCACTCATACTGCATCGCATGTCATAACTCAGGCCAGAGTCCTCTTCCCATCCCGTCCCCTCCCATCAAAGCCCCGTCTAGTCACCTTACTCATCTCCCACACCTCATCATCCTCTCCATTGCCAGTTCCACCTCCACTCCTCAAAAATTCCCCGTCCTCACGTTTATCTTCAACAGTCACCGTAGGCCAAAGGCCACCCTCGGTCACCTTCACCTGTCTCGCCTACGCCAGTTAAATGCACCAGTCAGTCACTTTCCCTATTGGTCCTGTAACAGTCGACAGTTGAAACGCCTTCGCCAGTTACCTAACCAGTCACTTCCCTTGAGAGAGATGGAGCCTCTTTCCCCTCGTTCAACAGTCACCTGTACCAATTCAACAGTCTGGTCTACCCGTTGTTCAGTGATTGGCCCGTTAAACAGTCAGTCACCTGCCCCCCAGTTAATGTAATTTGTCACTTTCCTTCAGGCCTGAAACCCCCACTGAAGGAGTTACAGTTCCCTTCACTGCAGTGGATGAAATGGATGGCGAAGCCAAGGCCTCTCTCTCTCTCTCTCTCTCTCTCTCTCTCTCTCTCTCTCTCTCTCTCTCTCTCTCTCTCTCTCTCTCTCTCTCTCCTCCCTGAACCTCCACTCCAACCCTCCGGCAACACTCGAACGAGAAACAGGTAAAAAAAAAAAAGAAAAAAAAGAAAAAAATACCTTGCAGGAGTAGTAGGTCTGGAGGACATGATAGGAAAAGGCACTGAAGGTAGTATGAACGTGTCTTAATTGTCTGCCTTTTGTCTGGTCGTCAACTTTAGACATGGACTACGTCGAACCCCTTGAGGGAACCCCACTAAGAATGGATGACCAGGGGGTTGAATTCCCCTATTTATCACGTCTCTTATGCAGCCTCCTCCTGTCCAATGCCCCTCTACCACCAGCCATCTCTAAGCCCCTGGACTTAATGCCTTTGTCGAATCCCTTTTCAGAAAACCGAAAAGTTGAATAGCTATTTCATTCATCTTGTCATATCGATTGAATAATTAAGTATACTAAGGTTTGGTAAGGCATAATGTGGATCTTCAAAGACCATATCTTGTTTATTTTTTATCTCTCCGTTGTTTACAGTTTACATATGATTGAGGTGAGGCTGTATGGACGATATATGCCTGGCGATACATAGGTTTTTGAGTATTGGAGTTCACATCTGCCAGTCTTCACGCCCCTGTGGCTTTATTGGAGTTGAGATCTGCCAGTCTTCACGCCCCTGTGGCATTATTGGAGTTGACCTCTGCCAGTCTTCACGCCCCTGTGGCATTATTGGAGTTGAGATCTACCAGTCTTCACGCCCCTGTGGCATTATTGGAGTTGACATCTACCAGTCTTCACGCCCCTGTGGCATTATTGGAGTTGACATCTGCCAGTCTTCACGCCCCTGTGGCATTATTGGAGTTGACATCTACCAGTCTTCACGCCCCTGTGGCATTATTGGAGTTGACATCTACCAGTCTTCACGCCCTTGTGGCATTATTGGAGTTGACATCTACCAGTCTTCACGCCCCTGTGGCATTATTGGAGTTGACCTCTGCCAGTCTTCACGCCCCTGTGGCATTATTGGAGTGACATCTACCAGTCTTCACGCCCCTGTGGCATTACTGGAGTTGACATCTGCCAGTCTTCACGCCCCTGTGGCATTATAGGAGTTGACCTCTACCAGTCTTCACGCCCCTGTGGCATTATAGGAGTTGACCTCTACCAGTCTTCACGCCCCTGTGGCATTATAGGAGTTGACCTCTACCAGTCTTCACGCCCCTGTGGCATTATTGGAGTTGACTTCTACCAGTCTTCACGCCCCTGTGGCATTATTGGAGAGTGAACGTGTTGTTCGGGTGTGTTGGAGATAGGCGTGAGAGGAGGCAGCCAGCGACCTGGGCCATGAGGAGTGACGCTTGACAGCCACTGAAGTGAGTGGGGCTGGCCGGCCCCACTGCGTAGACACACGTCACCCACCCACCCACCCACCCAACCACGCCCTCTCTCACGGAACTGTACGGCGATGTTACGCCCAGAGGCGAGGCGGGCGCGTAGAGAGAGAGAGAGAGAGAGAGAGAGAGAGAGGATCACACGCTCTCCTCACGGCGCTGCCCCACCTTCCCGTGCTCTTCAGCACGACCTGAGAACGCCCACGTGGGAGAGAACGCCGCGTAGGAAAGAACGCCCACTTGGGAGAGAACACCCACTTGGGAGAGAACGCCCTCGTGGGAGAGAACGCCCACGTGGGAGAGAACGCCCACGTGGGAGAGAACACCCACGTGGGAGAGAACGCCCACGTGGGAGAGAACGCCCACGTGGGAGAGAACACCCACGTGGGTGAGAACGCCCACGTGGGAGAGAACGCCCACGTGGGAGAGAACGCCGCGTGGGAGAGAACACCGTGTGGGAGAGAACACCCACGTGGGAGAGAACGCCACCTGGGAGAGAACGTCCACCTGGGAGAGAACACCCACGTGGGAGAGAACGCCGTGTGGGAGAGAACGCCACCTGGGAGAGAACGTCCACGTGGGAGAGAACACCCACGTGGGAGAGAACGCCGTGTGGGAGAGAACGCCCACGTGGGTGAGAACGCCACTTCAGGAAAAGTAGGATACAAAAGAAAGCGAAACAAAACGCCATCTCTCTCGCCTGCAAGACGACCGACGCTCGAGAATGGGAGAGAAACCGCAGAAATAGAAAACGGGAAGACCATTAGAAAACATTCGGTAAAGATGACTTCGATGGGGAGATGTGTGTGTGTGTGTGTGTGTGTGTGTGTGTGTGTGTGACTATCGCGAGAGCGACGTACCCAGAAACCAATTTCTTCTTCCCTTCATCTCTCTCTCATCTGGCATGTTCAGTGATGCGTCTTAGGAATCAATTTGTTTTATATAAATGTAATTTGTTCTTTTGTTTGCGTCTTAGGAATCAATTTGTTTTATATAAACGTAATTTGTTCTTTTGTTTGCGTCTTAGGAATCAGTTTGTTTTATATAAATGTAATTTGTTCTTTTGTTTGCGTCTTAGGAATCAGTTTGTTTTATATAAACGTAATTTGTTCTTTTGTTTGCGTCTTAGGAATCAATTTGTTTTATATAAACGTAATTTGTTCTTTTGTTTGCGTCTTAGGAATCAATTTGTTTTATATAAACGTAATTTGTTCTTTTGTTTGCGTCTTAGGAATCAATTTTTTATATAAATGTAATTTGTTCTTTTGTTTGCGTCTTAGGAATCAATTTTTTACATAAATGTAATTTGTTCTTTTGTTTGCGTCTTAGGAATCAATTTTTTATATAAATGTAATTTGTTCTTTTGTTTGCGTCTTAGGAATCAATTTGTTTTATATAAACGTAATTTGTTCTTTTGTTTGCGTCTTAGGAATCAATTTTTTATATAAATGTAATTTGTTCTTTTGTTTGCGTCTTAGGAATCAATTTTTTACATAAATGTAATTTGTTCTTTTGTTTGCGTCTTAGGAATCAATTTGTTTTATATAAACGTAATTTGTTCTTTTGTTTGCGTCTTAGGAATCAATTTGTTTTATGTAAACGTAATTTGTTCTTTTGTTTGCGTCTTAGGAATCAATTTGTTTTAT
>NC_092230.1:8833022-8853022 GCF_036320965.1 Panulirus ornatus | reverse complement strand
GGTGGGTTGGTGGGTTGGTGGGTGGGTGGGTGGGTGTCTCATTGGCTGTATCCTGACGACACCAGCTCTTTCTGCTGCTCAACCTGTCTCTTGCCCACCCCTGTCTCCTGCCCAACCTGTCTCTTGCCCACCCCTGTCTCCTGCCCAACCTGTCTCTTGCCCACCTACCCATCTTGTCTTGCCCACCCACCCACCTTCTCTGTTGTCCACCCACCCATCTTCTCTGTTGTTCACCCACCCGTCTTCTCTGTTGCCCACCCTATCTCTTGCCCACCTACCCATCGTGTATGTTGCCCACCCTGTCTCTTGCTCACCTACCCGTCTTGTTTGCTGCCCACCCTGTCTCTTGCCCACCTACCCATCTTGTATGCTGCCCACCCTGTCTCTTGCCCACCATTTCGTCTTGTTTACTGCCCACCCTGTCTCTTGCCCACCTACCCATCTTGTCTCTTGCCCACCTACCCATCGTGTCTCTTGCCCACCCTGTCTCTTGCCCACTTACCATCTTATCTCTTGCCCACCCACCAACCCACACACACACACACACAGTATCTGGTACCAGCCCACCGCATCCTCTGCCCAGCCCACCGCCTCCTCTGCCCACCTCCTTCTACTCCTCCTCCTCCCCACCTCACCCACCCCCACACAACCCCCCTTACCGTCTCTTCTGCTCACCCAACGCAGCCCACCCACCCTGTCTACCCTCTTCCCCCCCCCACTTCTGTTCCTTGCTTCCTGCCGACGTCAGTAAATGGCCACAACTCCTCTTGGGTCGTGTGTTGCTCCCTCAATGATTTGGCATTTCATCAGTTTATCTTCGTTGTTGTTGGCGTGGGTTGTGATGTGGTGGCTGGGTACGTGTGTGGTTGTAGTGTGTGCAATTACGTGTATTGACTGTACGGGGGAAGGGGTTTCTACACTCGTGGGGGCCAGCCCCATCTCTTGTACTGTACAGGGGAGGGAGTTCTACACTCGTAGAGCCCCATCTCTTGTACTGTACAGGGGAGGGGGGAGTTCTACACTCGTGGAGCCCCCATCTCTTGTACTGTACGGGGGAGGGAGTTCTACACTCATGGAGCCCCATCTCTTGTACTGTACGGGGGAGGGAGTTCTACACTCGTGGGGCCAGCCCCATCTCTTGTACTGTACGGGGAGGGAGTTCTACACTCGTGGGGGCCAGCCCCATCTCTTGTACTGTACAGGGAGGGAGTTCTACACTCGTGGGGGAGAGCCCCATCTCTTGTACTGTACGGGGGAGGGAGTTCTACACTCGTGGGGCCAGCCCCATCTCTTGTACTGTACGGGGAGGGAGTTCTACACTCGTGGGGGCCAGCCCCATCTCTTGTACTGTACAGGGAGGGAGTTCTACACTCGTGGGGGAGAGCCCCATCTCTTGTACTGCACGGGGGAGGGGGGAGTTCTACACTCGTGGAGCCCCCATCTCTTGTACTGTACGGGGGAGGGAGTTCTACACTCATGGAGCCCCATCTCTTGTACTGTACGGGGGAGGGAGTTCTACACTCGTGGGGGAGAGCCCCATCTCTTGTACTGTACAGGGAGGGAGTTCTACACTCGTGGGGGAGAGCCCCATCTCTTGTACTGTACGGGGAGGGAGTTCTACACTCGTGGGGGAGAGCCCCATCTCTTGTACTGTACAGGGAGGGAGTTCTACACTCGTGGGGGAGAGCCCCATCTCTTGTACTGTACGGGGGAGGGAGTTCTACACTCGTGGGGGAGAGCCCCATCTCTTGTACTGTACAGGGAGGGAGTTCTACACTCGTGGGGGAGAGCCCCATCTCTTGTACTGTACAGGGAGGGAGTTCATGCAAAACATTTTCACATACGTTTACAAAACAGCTGTTTTGATATTCCCCAGCACACAGGTTGTCTCCTTTGCTGTTCTCCTAGTTTGGGACTCTGGCGACAAGTTAGGGACGCCGTCGACTCCCAAATCCCTCTCACAAAGCCCCATTCTCATTACTCACTCGCGTAGACTTGGGTCAGGCATGTATCAGGCCAAGTCAGGGGAGGTTGTCAATGTCCCCTTGTAACTTGATGCAGTCCCTCTCACTCTCGACTACACACCCCGACCTCCCCTATGACCTTGGCATCATCGGCAAACACATTCAGGTATGAGTCCAATCTATCTGGCACGTCAGTGGACATAGATCAGGAAGGCGATGGGTCACAGGACTGACCCTATGAGGTACGCCAACAAGTGACCACCTCGACTCGAGACTTCGTGGAAGTGTATCCTACGTTCACCTTCCACTTCGGTGATGTCCAGTCCATCTCAAGAGCTTCTCCTTTATGCATGCTTGAAGACCCAGCTTCCTTTTGCCAGTAGACGCGTCTTCTTGATCAGCATTGTGTGAGGTACGGTGTCAAATGCTTTATGACGCTCCAAGAACCTTGCTATCCACCCAGCACTCTTATGGGCTTATGCGGAGCTCACTCTCTCGTGGAAGACGAATACATTCCTAAGGTGTTTTTGCTGGAGAACCTCCTCATTGATCCTATATTTCTCTAGTCTAACCTTTCCTTTACCTGTTTGGCTCCTGAAGTTACCCATGCTCCAGCTGCTTCACCATAATTTATCCAAGGACCTTCCACACATCTGTGAACCCTGCTGTGGTCATGTATTTCCCACTGCCTGTTTGGAGACAAATTATTTCAGTTTGTGTCGCTCCTACGACTTGTACACCCCCCTCCGTTTTCAGTGCTGGCTCCTCTCGCCTCTTCTGTATCTTCGTTGGCAAAGTAAACAGAAAACGCGATCATGATGTTGGTGTGTTATGGTTGATATTATCAGTTGCGATGATGGTAGAGTCGAGGTATGATTCTACAAGTGATAGTGTGTCAACTTCCCCTGATCTCAGAGTGTGTTTACTGATCTCAGAGTGTGTTTACTGATCTCAAGAGTGTTTACTGATCTCAGAGTGTGTTTACTGATCTCAGAGTGTGTTTACTGATCTCAGAGTGTGTTTACTGATCTCAAGAGTGTGTTTACTGATCTCAGAGTGTTTACTGATCTCAGAGTGTGTTTACTGATCTCAGAGTGTTTACTGATCTCAGAGTGTGTTTACTGATCTCAGAGTGTGTTTACTGATCTCAGAGTGTGTTTACTGATCTCAGAGTGTGTCAACTGATCTCAGAGTGTGTTTACTGATTCAGAGTGTGTTTACTGTGTTTACTGATCTCAGAGTGTGTTTACTGATCTCAGAGTGTTTACTGATCTCAGAGTGTGTTTACTGATCTCAGAGTGTGTTAACTGATCTCAGAGTGTGTTTACTGATCTCAGAGTGTGTTAACTGATCTCAGAGTGTGTTTACTGATCTCAGAGTGTGTTAACTGATCTCAGAGTGTGTTTACTGATTCAGAGTGTGTTTACTGTGTTTACTGATCTCAGAGTGTGTTTACTGATCTCAGAGTGTTTACTGATCTCAGAGTGTGTTTACTGATCTCAGAGTGTGTTAACTGATCTCAGAGTGTGTTTACTGATTCAGAGTGTGTTTACTGTGTTTACTGATCTCAGAGTGTGTTTACTGATCTCAGAGTGTGTTTACTGATCTCAGAGTGTGTTTACTGATCTCAGAGTGTGTTAACTGATCTCAGAGTGTGTTTACTGATTCAGAGTGTGTTTACTGTGTTTACTGATCTCAGAGTGTGTTTACTGATCTCAGAGTATGTTTACTGATCTCAGAGTGTGTTTACTGATCTCAGAGTGTGTTTACTGATCTCAGAGTGTGTTTACTGATCTCACAATGTGTTTACTGATCTCAGAGTGTGTTTGCTGATCTCAGAGTGTGTTTACCGATCTCAGAGTGTGTTTACTGATCTCAGAGTGCGTTTACTCACCCTCTGATACAGGAGTTCGTGCTGTATCCTAGATTCTCCTTAGGTCTTATGACTGTAATCCTTCACCTCCCTCATTATGAGAGGTGAGCGTGTGTGTGAGCGTGTGTGTGTGTGTGTGTGTGTGTGTGTGTGTGTGTCTCGGCTCCCATGTCATATTCTGATCTCTTTCCCTTACGCTGTCGCATCTCACTGTGTTTGGTGTCTGTTGCCCGCGGCAGACCACGTGTTGTGAGGTTGTGCCCCGTGTGAACACCAATGGGAGAGACCTTGCCAAGAGTGAGGTGGTCCTTCCATTATGGGACTCTTTCAAATTGGGTCGTTCGCCGCTGTTTCTCGAAGCTGGTTGTCGCGAGAGAGAGAGAGAGAGAGAGAGAGAGAGAGAGAGAGAGAGAGAGAGAGAGAGAGAGAGAGAGAGAGAGAGAGAGAGCCCAACACACTTTGATAGTATCATTCGAAGTTATGTGTAAGACATGTGTCACTCTACAGACACCACAATAGACTTAGGAACAAACGTTAATATTATGTATCACTCTAGGTCGTTAGTTAATATCATTTATCACTCTAGGTCATTAGTTAATATCATTTATCACTCTAGGTCATTAGTTAATATCATTTATCACTCTAGGTCGTTAGTTAATATTATTTATCACTCTAGGTCATTAGTTAATATTATTTATCACTCTAGGTCATTAGTTAATATAATTTATCACTCTAGGTCATTAGTTAATATTATTTATCACTCTAGGTCATTAGTTAATATAATTTATCACTCTAGGTCGTTAGTTAATATCATTTATCACTCTACGTCAGTAGTTAATATCATTTATCACTCTAGGTCATTAGTTAATATCATTTATCACTCTAGGTCATTAGTTAATATCATTTATCACTCTAGGTCATTAGTTAATATTATTTATCACTCTAGGTCATTAGTTAATATTATTTATCACTCTAGGTCATTAGTTAACATCATTTATCACTCTAGGTCATTAGTTAATATCATTTATCACTCTAGGTCATTAGTTAATATCATTTATCACTCTAGGTCATTAATTAATATTATTTATCACTCTAGGTCATTTAAAAGAACGATAGAGTATGACTCAAGACCACATGTGATGGATACATGGCCTCTAGCATTGATTTCTGTGTGCCATCAAACAGCCTCTCCAAATTATCCTTTATTCCTCATTTATCTCACGTGGATAGTGGGTCAGATACTATCTCTAGGATGGGTTCTTCCCCCTTCCTCCCCCATTCCCATCTATCCCTTCCATATCTCTCCAACGAAGTTCGATTTCTCTCTCTTTCCCTGATACGATCCTTGAATTTCATTTCTTGTTTCACACGACCAGGTTGGATCCTGCGTTTTGCATACATGATGTGATTCAGTCAGAGGTCCCCATCCACTGAGTCAGTGGATGATTTCTTCCACTCCCCAGGTGTACAGGTGAGGGGTGTACAGGTGAGGGATGGGTGTAGAGTGTGCAGGTGAGGGATGGGTGTAGAGTGTACAGGTGAGGGATGGGTGTAGAGTGTACAGGTGAGGGATGGGTGTAGAGTGTACAGGTGAGGGATGGATGTAGAGTGTACAGGTGAGGGATGGGTGTAGAGTGTGCAGGTGAGGGATGGGTGTAGAGTGTGCAGGTGAGGGATGGGTGTAGAGTGTACAGGTGAGGGATGGTTGTAGAGTGTACAGGTGAGGGATGGTTGTAGAGTGTACAGGTGAGGGATGGGTGTAGAGTGTACAGGTGAGGGATGGGTGTAGAGTGTCCAGGTGAGGGATGGGTGTAGAGTGTACAGGTGAGGGATGGTTGTAGAGTGTACAGGTGAGGGATGGTTGTAGAGTGTACAGGTGAGGGATGGGTGTAGAGTGTACAGGTGAGGGATGGGTGTAGAGTGTACAGGTGAGGGATGGGTGTAGAGTGTCCAGGTGAGGGATGGGTGTAGAGTGTACAGGTGAGGGATGGTTGTAGAGTGTACAGGTGAGGGATGGTTGTAGAGTGTACAGGTGAGGGATGGGTGTAGAGTGTACAGGTGAGGGATGGGTGTAGAGTGTCCAGGTGTATACAATCCTCCTTCCTCCCCACTTCCCCACTTCCACAAGACCTCGTTCCTCTATTATTCAATTTCCCACTTCAGCTTCCACCCCAGCGACGTGAGCTGCATTCACTTCCTTCATGCTGCTTTCACACACACACACACACACACACACACACACACACACACACACACACGCATGATTTATTTCGACAGCAATTTATTCCGGGGTTCTGTACTATAGGAACAGTGTAGTACAGTGGAAGTACTTCTTGATGTACAATAGGAACAGTGTAGTACAGTGGAAGTACTTCTTGATGTACAATAGGAACAGTGTAGTACAGTGGAAGTACTTCTTGATGTACAATAGGAACAGTGTAGTACAGTGGAAGTACTTCTTGATGTACTAAAGGAACAGTGTAGTACAGTGGAAGTACTTCTTGCTGTACAATAGGAACAGTGTAGTACAGTGGAAGTACTTCTTGATGTACAATAGGAACAGTGTAGTACAGTGGAAGTACTTCTTGATGTACAATAGGAACAGTGTAGTACAGTGGAAGTACTTCTTGATGTACAATAGGAACAGTGTAGTACAGTGGAAGTACTTCTTGATGTACAATAGGAACAGTGTAGTACAGTGGAAGTACTTCTTGATGTACAATAGGAACAGTGTAGTACAGTGGAAGTACTTCTTGATGTACAATTTGATGACCAGGATCGTGTGGTGGGTTACAGGCACTAGAGGGACGAGCCACACACTCACTACTGTAATGGCTGTAATGGCATTTGCACCACTGTATTCCGTCCATGACGTAGTACAGATCCCCGTATGTACGGGTAATTACACGTACGATGTAGGGTAATTACCGCTGACCCTGTGTGGGTCAAGTACTTTGATGACGTGTTATTGCTGTATTACTGATAATTATAACTGTATTACTGATAATTATGATTATTCCCTCACTTAATGACCCTCAACACGACGGTACGACACCCTCAGCACGGCTGTACGACCATGGGGTTACGGCGTTACGACCCTTGAGCACGTCTGTACGACCATGGGGTTACGGCGTTACGACCCTTGAGCACGGCTGTACGACCATGGGGTTACGGCGTTACGACCCTTGAGCACGGCTGTACAACGCCTTTGACCTAACCTTGAAGGGTGAGGTTAGTGTGTGTTCAAGGGTCACCGCGTTGTCCTCGAAGGTCGTGCCATTGTGCTCAGGGGTCGTACCTTTGTCCTTAAAGGTGGGAGTGTTATGCTCAAGGGTCGTACCTCAGTGCTCAAGGGTCATACCTCCGTCCTCACTTTTGTCCTCAAGGGTCGTACTGCTATGCTCTGGGGTCGCACCGTCGTCCTCAAGGGTCGTCCTGCTATGCTCAGGGGGTCGTACCTTCGTCTTCAAGGGTCGTACTGCTCTGCTCAGGGGTCATGCCCTCGTCCTCAAGGGTCGTACTGCTATGTTCAGGGGGTCGTAACTTCATCCTCAAGGGTCGTACTGCTGTGGTCAGTGGTCGTACCTTCATCCTCAAGGGTCGTACTGCTGTGCTCAGTGGTCGTACCTTCGTCCTCAAGGGTCGTACTGCAATGCTCAGGGGGTCGTATCTTCGTCCTCAAGGGTCGTACTGTTATGCTCATGGGGTCGTACCTCCGTCCTGAAGGGCCGTCCTGCTATGCTCAGGGGGTCGTGCCTTCGTCCTCAAGGGTCGTCCTGCTATGCTCAGGGGGTCGTCCCTTCGTCCTCAAGGGTCGTCCTGCTGTGCTCAGGGGGTCGTACCTCCGTCCTCAAGGGTCGTACTGCTATGCTCATGGGGTCGTACCTTCGTCCTCAAGGGTCGTCCTGCTATGTTCTTGGGGTCGTACCTTCGTCCTCAAGGGCCGTATTGCTATGCTCATTGGGTCGTACCTTCGTCCTCAAAGGTCGTCCTGCTGTGCTCAGGGGTCGTACATCCGTCCTCAAGGGTCGTCCTGTTATGCTCATAGGGTCGTACCTCCGTCCTCAAGGGTCGTATTGCTATGCTCAGGGGGTCGTACCTTCGTCCTCAAGGGTCGTCCTGCTATGCTCAGTGGGGTCGTACCTTCGTCCTCAAGGGTCGTATTGCTATGCACAGGGGGTCGTACCTTCGTCCTCAAAGATCGTCCTGCTATGCTCAGAGGTCGTACCTTCGTCCTCAAGGGTCGTATTGCTATGCACAGGGGTCGTACCTTCGTCCTCAAGGATCGTCCTGCTATGCTCAGGGGGTCGTACCTTCGTCCTCAAGGGTCGTATTGCTATGCTCAGGGGGTCGTACCTTCGTCCTCAAGGGTCGTATTGCTATGCTCAGGGGGTCGTACCTTCGTCCTCAAGGGTCGTATTGCTATGTTGTATTTTTTTATGTTGTATTTAAATCCTTGTTGTATCGCTGCTGTTGTTGTTGTTGTATCGCTGTTGTTGTTGTTGTTTCGCTGTTGTTGTTGTTGTTGTATCACGTTGTTGTTGTTGTTGTTGTTGTTGTTGTTGTATCGCTGTTGTTGTTGTTGTTGTATCGCTGTTGTTGTTGTTGTTGTCGTCCTGGGCTGGTCGCTGGAGGCGCCGAACTAGTCGAGCCCTTTCAACCAGACTGTGAAGGGCGTGTGGTTGGGTCGTCCAGCATGGTCGTGGCTGTCTGCGGACGACTCCCCCATGCACGCTCTCTCTCTCTCTCTCTCTCTCTCTCTCTCTCTCTCTCCTCGCGAGCTTACTCCCTCCCTCATTGTTCACCAATATACCTCCTCCCTCACCGCTCGCCAACATACTTCCTCCCTCACCGCTTGCCATCATACTCCCTCCCTCACCGCTCGCCATCATACTCCCTCCCTCACCGCTCGCCAACATACTTCCTCCCTCACCGCTTGCCATCATACTCCCTCCCTCACCGCTCGCCATCATACTCCCTCCCTCACCGCTCGCCATCATACTGCCTCCCTCACCACTCCCCATCATACTCCCTCCCTCACCGCTCGCCATCATACTTCCTCCCTCACCATTCGCCATCATACTCCCTCCCTCACCGCTCGCCATCATACTCCCTCCCTCACCGCTCGCCATCATACTCCCTCCCTCACCGCTCGCCATCATACTTCCTCCCTCACCGCTCGCCATCATACCTCCTCCCTCACCGCTCGCCATCATACTTCCTCCCTCACCGCTCGCCATCATACTCCCTCCCTCACCGCTCACCATCATACTCCCTCCCTCACCGCTCGCCATCATACTCCCTCCCTCACCGCTCGCCATCATACTTCCTCCCTCACCGCTCGCCATCATACTCCCTCCCTCACCGCTCACCATCATACTCCCTCCCTCACCGCTCGCCATCATACTCCCTCCCTCACCGCTCGCCATCATACTTCCTCCCTCACCGCTCGCCATCATACTCCCTCCCTCACCGCTCACCATCATACTCCCTCCCTCACCGCTCGCCATCATACTCCCTCCCTCACCGCTCGCCAACATACCTCCTCCCTCACCGCTCGCCATCATACTCCCTCCCTCACCGCTCGCCATCATACTTCCTCCCTCACCGCTCGCCATCATACTTCCTCCCTCACCGCTCGCCATCATACTCCCTCCCTCACCGCTCGCCATCATACTTCCTCCCTCACCGCTCGCCATCATACTCCCTCCCTCACCGCTCGCCATCATACTTCCTCCCTCACCGCTCGCCATCATACTCCCTCCCTCACCGCTCGCCATCATACTTCCTCCCTCACCGCTCGCCATCATACTCCCTCCCTCACCGCTCGCCATCATACTCCCTCCCTCACCGCTCGCCATCATACTTCCTCCCTCACCGCTCGCCATCATACCTCCTCCCTCACCGCTCGCCATCATACTTCCTCCCTCACCGCTCGCCATCATACTCCCTCCCTCACCGCTCGCCATCATACTTCCTCCCTCACCGCTCGCCATCATACTCCCTCCCTCACCGCTCGCCATCATACTCCCTCCCTCACCGCTCACCAACAATCCTCCTCCCCACTGATCGCCAACATATCCTCCACCTCCACCTCCCCCTTCCTCCCTCCTTCCTCCTCCACCGCTCGCCAACATACCTGCTCCCTCACCGCTCGCCAACTTTCTCCTCCCCCTCTCCCCCTTCCCCCCCTCCCATCCTGAACCTTTTCTATTCTGAGTTAATTATTTCCTGTAAGTTGATACTACATGATAATTGGCTCTCCACGTGGCCAAGTGTGAACAACACCCCTTTCCCCAACCCCCCTTTCCTTCCATTCCCTCCCCTTTCTCCCCCCCTTTTCTCCCCTCCTTTCTCCCCCCTTCCCCCCTTTCTCCTCCTTTCCCAAACCCTCCTCTCCTCCCCTTCCCTCCCTTTTCTCCCCCTTCCCCATACCCCCCTTTCCTACCCTTCCCTCCCTTTTCTCCCCCCTTCCCCAAACCCCCCTTTCCTCCCCTTCCCTCCCCTTTCTCCCCCCCTTCCCCAAACCCCCCTTTCCTCCCCTTCCCTCCCTTTTCTCCCCCCCTTCCCCAAACCCCCCTTTCTCCCCCCTTCCCCCCTTTTCTCCCCCTTCCCCAAACCCCCCTTTCCTCCCCTTCCCTCCCTTTTCTCCCCCCTTCCCTCTCCCCCCTTCTCCCCCTTCCCTCCCTTTTCTCCCCCTTCCCTCCCCTTTCTCCTCCCCTTCCCTCCCTTTTCTCCCCCTTTCCCATACCCCCCTTTCCTCCCCTTCCCTCCCTTTTCTCCCCCTTCCCCAAACCCCCCTTTCCTCCCCAACCCTCCTTTCCTCCCCTTCCCTCCCCTTTCTCCCCCCTTCCCCCCTTTCTCCCCCCCCCCCTTTCCCCATTCCCCCCGTCACACTATCACTCTTTTATATGCTTGCTGAGGAGGGGGGAGGGAGGGGAAGGGGGGAGGGGCGTCAGGCACACTGGTCCAGCGCAGGACACGCACGTGCGCCCGCGCGCCCGTGCGTGTCCTGCGCCGCCCGCACTCTTCAGATTTCGTCACGCATGCGCAGCCAGGCGTAGGCCGCGACCGAACGCTGATTGGTCAGTCGGACCCTCGGTGGCACTGGTCGACCGTCGGAGGCAAGACTGGTCGATCAGTGGATGAGAGATTGGTCGATCAATGGAGGCAAGATTGGTCGATCAATGCAGGCAAGATTGGTCGAACAATGGAGGCGAGATTGGTCGATCAGTGGAGGCGAGATTGGTCGATCATTGGAGGCGATTGGTCCATCAGTGGAGGCGAGACTGGTCGATCAGTGGATGAGAGATTGGTCGATCACTGGAGGCAAGATTGGTCGATCAATGCAGGCGAGATTGGTCGAACAATGGAGGCGAGATTGGTCGATCAGTGGAGGTGAGATTGGTCGATCAATGGAAGTGAGCTTGGTCGATCAATGAAGGCAAGACTGGTCGATCAGTGGAGGCGAGATTGGCCGATCAGTGGAAGTGAGATTGGTCGATCAATGGAGGCGAGATTGGTCGATCAATGCAGGCGAGATTGGTCGAACAATGGAGGCGAGATTGGTCGATCAATGGAGGTGAGATTGGTCGATCAATGGAGGCGAGATTGGTCGATCAATGAAGGCAAGACTGGTCGATCAGTGGAGGCGAGATTGGTCGATCAATGGAGGCGAGATTGGTCGATCAATGGAGGCGAGACTGGTCGATCAATGCAGGCGAGATTGGTCGATCAATGGAGGCGAGATTGGTCGATCAATGGAGGCGAGATTGGTCGATCAATGAAGGCGAGATTGGTCGATCAATGGAGGCGAGATTGGTCGATCAATGGAGGTGAGATTGGTCGATCAATGAAGGCAAGACTGGTCGATCAGTGGAGGCGAGATTGGCCGATCAGTGGAAGTGAGATTGGTCGATCAATGGAGGCGAGACTGGTCGATCAATGGAGGCGAGACTGGTCGATCAATGGAGGCGAGATTGGTCGATCAATGGAGGCGAGATTGGTCGATCAATGAAGGCGAGATTGGTCGATCAATGGAGGTGAGATTGGTCGATCAATGGAGGCGAGACTGGTCGGTCAATGGAGGTGAGATTGGTCGATCAATGGAGGCAAGACTGGTCGATCAATGGAGGCGAGATTGGTCGATCAATGAAGGCAAGATTGGTCGATCAGTGGAAGTGAGACTGGTCGAACAAGAGACGAGACGAAACTGGCTGAACGGTGGAGCTGAGCCTGGTCGACCTGAGGAGGCGAGACTGGTCGACCTCCCGGAGGCAAGACCGGTCGACCAGCCAGAGTCGAGCTGGTAGACCGGTTGGAGGCGTACGTGGTGGAACGGCCGGGGGGGGGGGGGGGGGGGGACAGCAGTAGTAACCTGTACCCAACCTACTGAAAGATTCTCTCTCTCTCTCTCTCTCTCTCTCTCTCTCTCTCTCTCTCTCTCTCTCTCTCTCTCTCTCTCTCTCTCTCTCTCTCAATCAATCAATCTATTATCTATCTATCTGTCTGTCTGTGTCTGTCTATCTATCTATCTATCTATGGATCTGTCTGTCTGTCTCTCTATCTATCTGTCTGTCTATCGATCTATCTGTCTGTCTATCTATCCATCTATCTATCTGTCTGTCTATCTATCTATCTATATATCTATCTATCTATCTATCTATCTATCTATATATATTTATTCATGCATTTGTTTATTTACTTTCACGCCCATCTACGTGTTGGGCGCCTTCATCATTCTGCAGGGGATGGGGGAGATGGGTGAGGGATGGGGGAGATGGGGGAGAGATGGGGGAGATTGGGAGATGGGTGAGGGATGGGGGAGATGGGGGAGTTGTGGAAATAGGGAAGCGTTGGGGGAGGAGGGAGATGATGAAGGTGGGGAGGCCGGGGCTGTTGTGGAAATAAGGGGGAGCGCGTGGCGGCAACAGTGCGTACGTGATTTCATTCATTCCGTTTGACCTCCATTTTCTCTCTCTCTCTCTCTCTCTCTCTCTCTCTCTCTCTCTCTCTCTCTCTCTCTCTCGTTGCATGCGACTCCTCCTTTGCGTGAGGAGACGACGCCGCCATCATTAATTTCCAAGGCAAGCCATGAATTTCCAAGTTTGTTTGTGATCGCTTCCACCAAGGAGTCATAAGGGGGGAGGCGCCATTGGCAACACTGTGTGTGTGTGTGTGTGTGTGTGTGTGTGTGTGTGTGAAGAAAACGGAGACGCCCGCTGATTGGCTGTAGGGGAGACTATTATGAAGGAATGTCGGCGTTTTCTCCTTGCCACAGGGCCGGGCTGGGGAGATCCATTTCTGGCGCATCTGTCGCCATGGAGGCAATTATTATTATTATTATTATTATTATTATTATTATTATTGTTATTATTATTATTATTATTGTTATTATTAATATTATTATTATTATTATTATTATTATTATTATTATTATTATTATTATTATTATTATTATTGTTGTTATTATTATTATTATTATTATTATTATCATTATTATTATTATTATTATTATTATTATTATTATTATTATTATTATTATTGTTGTTGTTATTATTATTATTATTATTATTATTATTATTATTATTATTATCATTATTATTATTATTATTATTATTATTATTATTATTATTATTATTATCATTATTATTATTATTATTATCATTATTATTATTATTATTATTATTATTATTATTATTATTATTATTTTAAACGCTTTACGATGCTCTTCCTTTTTTGGAAGCGGTTGTGATCGGGGGTCTGCTGAAGTGGTTGTGATCGGAGGTCAGCTGAAACGATTGTGATCAGAATCTGCTGAAGCGGTTGTGATCGGGGTCTGCTGAAGCGGTTGTGATGGGGGTTCTACTGAAGCGGTTGTGATCGGGGGTAGGGGTCAGCTGAAACGGTTGTGATCAGAATCTGCTGAAGCGGTTGTGATCGGGGTCTGCTGAAGCGGTTGTGATGGGGGTTCTACTGAAACGGTTGTGATCGGGGGTCAGCTGAAACGGTTGTGATCGGAGTCTGCTGAAGTGGTTGTGATCGGAGGTCAGCTGAAACGATTGTGATCAGAATCTGCTGAAGCGGTTGTGATCGGGGTCTGCTGAAGCGGTTGTGATCGGGGGTAGGGGTCAGCTGAAACGGTTGTGATGGGGGTCAGCTGAAACAGTTGTGATCGGGGGTCTGCTGAAACGGTTATGATCTGGGGTCAGCTGAAACGGTTGTGATCGGGGGTCTGCTGAAACGCTTGTGATCGGGGGTTCTGCTGAAGCGGTTGTGATCGGGGGGGGGGATGGTCTGCTGAAGCGGTTGTGATCGGAGGTCTGTGTTTGTGTGTTTTATGAAGACTGGCACGGCTTTTAGTGGCAATGAAGGAATAAGAGAACTTTCTCCAGTTATATAATTAACCGATTTTTTTATAATCTTTGGAGAAATTATCTCTTTTTTATAATTTATTTTTATATTTTCAAGATTGTGTTATAAAATTCAATTAATGGAATTGAGTTAACTGCTCTTTTTCTTTAGATCTTTGGAGAAAATATTGTTTCAGTTTTTTTTCAATTTTTAAGATTGTGTTATAAGAATGAGGTGATTATTAATATATTATTATTTTTATTATTATTATTATTATTATTATTATTATTATTATTATTATTATTATTATTTTTATTATCATTATTACTATTTTTGTTATTATTATTATTATTATTATTATTATCATTATTATTATTATTATTATCATTATTACTATTTTTGTTATTATTATTATTATTATTATTATTATTATTATTATTATTATTATTACTATTTTTGTTATTATTATTATTATTATTATTATTATTATTTGTGTCTGGGACCTGTATACGAGAACAGCTGCTTAAATAGACATCTTAGTACTGTTCACGTACATAAGGCAACGCACTTCGACTGTACAGCTGCCTGAGGCAAAACCCTTGGAAAGTACAGCTTCCTGGGACTGTGCAGCTGCATGGGGGTAGTACACTTTTGGGACTCCAGCTGCACAGTTTTAGCACTCTGGGACTGTACCGCTGCAGATGGCAACACCCTGGGACTGTCGCCTTATACAGCTGCGTAAGACGCCACCATGGGAGTGTACAGCTGCATGGTTTAACACTCTGGGGTTATGCGGTTCCCTAAAGCAACACCAGGGACTGCACAGCTGTGCACGGGTCAGCACCTTAGTACCGTACAGCTGCACAAAAGTAACACCGGGCCTTTTCTAAAGCCTTATGGGACAACCCTACTGGTACAGTACAGCTGTATGGGAGAAACACATTTGTGTCGTACAGCTGCACAAGGCTAGACTGTGGGACTTTACAGCTGCATCGGGACAACACCATTGTGTCGTACAGCTGCATGGGGACAACACCATTGTGTCGTACAGCTGCATGGGGACAACACCATTGTGTCGTACAGCTGCATGGGGACAACATCCTTGTGTCGTACAGCTGCATGGGGACTACACCATTGTGTCGTACAGCTACATGGGGACTACACCATTGTGTCGTACAGCTGCATGGGGACAACACCATTGTGTCGTACAGCTGCATGGAGACAACACCATTGTGTCGTACAGCTGCATGGGGACAACACCATTGTGTCGTACAGTTGCATGGGGACAACACCATTGTGTCGTACAGCTGCATGGAGACAACACCATTGTGTCGTACAGCTGCATGGGGACAACACCATTGTGTCGCACAGCTGCATGGGGACTACATTGTGTCGTACAGCTGCATGGGGACAACACCATTGTGTCGTACAGCTGCATGGGGACAACACCATTGTGTCGTACAGCTGCATGGGGACTACACCATTGTGTCGTACAGCTACATGGGGACTACACCATTGTGTCGTACAGCTGCATGGGGACAACACCATTGTGTCGTACAGCTGCATGGGGACAACACCATTGTGTCGTACAGCTGCATGGAGACAACACCATTGTGTCGTACAGCTGCATGGGGACAACACCATTGTGTCGTACAGCTGCATGAGGACTACATTGTGTCGTACAGCTGCATGGAGACAACACCATTGTGTCGTACAGCTGCATGGGGAGAACACCATTGTGTCGTACAGCTGCATGGGGACTACACCATTGTGTCGTACAGCTGCATGGGGACTACATTGTGTCGTACAGCTGCATGGGGACGACACCATTGTGTCGTACAGCTGCATGGGGACGACACCATTGTGTCGTACAGCTGCATGGGGACTACACCATTGTGTCGTGCAGCTGCATGGGGACAACACCATTGTGTCGTACAGCTGCATGGGGACTACACCATTGTGTCGTGCAGCTGCATGGGGACAACACCATTGTGTCGTACAGCTGCATGGGGACAACACCATTGTGTCGTACAGCTGCATGGGGACAACACCATTGTGTCGTACAGCTGCATGGGGACTACACCATTGTGTCGTACAGCTGCATGGGGACGACGCCCTAGGACTAAACACAGCTAAGGCAGCCAGCGGTGATCCCGGGCAGCTGCACAAGGCAAACCGGCCCCCGGAACTGCACAGCTGCACCGGGGACCACGACAGACGCACGTGGTCAACGCCCGGCAGTGTTTCTCTTGCCTTTGGCAACACTTGCGTCGTCGTCCGTCGGACCTGACTTCCGGCTATCGCTTTTGAGCACGACCCCTACGTTGAAAGGTCGGGGTCAGAAGCCCCAAGGGTCGTACCGTCGTGCTCAAGGGTCGCACCGTCGTCCTCATGGGTCGTAGAGTCATCCTCAACGGTCGTACCGTCGTCCTCATGGGTCGTACCGTCGTCAAGGGTCGTACCGTCGTCCTCAAGGGTCGTATCGTCGTCCTCATGGGTCGTAGAGTCATCCTCAAGGGTCGTACCGTCGTCCTCAATGGTCGTACCGTCGTCCTCAAGGGTCGTATCGTCGTCCTCAAGGTCGCACCGTCGTCCTCAAGGGTCGTACCGTGGTCTTCAAGGGTCGTACCGTCGTCCTGAAGGGTCGTACCGTCGTCCTCAAGGGTCGCACCGTCGTCCTCAAGGGTCGTATCGTCGTCCTCAAGAGTCGAACCGTCGTCCTCATGGGTCGTACCGTCGTCCTCAAGGGTCGCACCGTCGTCCTTAAGGGTCGTACCGTCGTCCTCAAGGGTCGCACCGTCGTCCTCATGGATCGTAGAGTCATCCTCAAGGGTCGTACCGTCGTCCTCAAGGGTCGCACCGTCGCCCTTAAGGGTCGTACCGTCGTCCTCATGGATCGAACCGTCGTCCTCAAGGGTCGTATCGTCGTCCTCAAGGGTCGTACCGTCGTCCTCAAGGGTCGTACCGTCGTCCTCAAGGGTCGCACCGTCGTCCTCATGGATCGTACCGTCGTCCTCAAGGGTCGCACCGTCGTCCTCAAGGGTCGTACCGTCGTCCTCAAGGGTCGTACCGTCGTCCTCAAGGGTCGCACCGTCGTCCTCATGGATCGTACCGTCGTCCTCAAGGGTCGCACCGTCGTCCTCAAGGGTCGCACCGTCGTCCTCAAGGGTCGTACCGTCGTCCTCAAGGGTCGTACCGTCGTCCTCAAGGGGCGCACCGTCGTCCTCAAGGGTCGCACCGTCGTCCTCAAGGGTCGTACCGTCGTCCTCAAGGGTCGCACCGTCGTCCTCATGGGTCGTACCGTCGTCCTCAAGGGTCGCACCGTCGTCCTCATGGGTCGTACCGTCGTCCTCGTGGGTCATATCGTCGTCCTCAAGGGTCGTACCGTCGTCCTCAAGGGTCGTACCGTCGTCCTAGAGGGTCGTACCGTCGGCCTCAAGGGTCGTATCGTCGTCCTCAAGAGTCGTACCGTCGTCCTCATGGGTCGCACCGTCGTCCACACACACACACACACACACACACACACACATATATATATATATTCATTTATTCATTTTGCTTTGTCGCTGTCTCCCGCGTTAGCGAAGTAGCGCAAGGAAACAGACGAGAGAATGGCCCAACCCACCCACATACACATGTATATACATATACGTCCACACACGCAAATATACATACCTATACAACTCAATGTACACATATATATACACACACAGACATATACATATATACACATGTGCATAATTCATACTTTCTGCCTTTATTTATTCCCATCGCCACCTCGCCACACATGGAATAACAACCCCCTCCCCCCTCATGTTTGCGAGGTAGCGCTAGGAAAAGACAACAAAGGCCCCATTCGTTCACACTCAGTCTCTAGCTGTCATGTAATAATGCACCGAAAGCACAGCTCCCTTTCCACATCCAGGCCCCACAGAACTTTCCATGGTTTACCCCAGACGCTTCACATGCCCTAGTTCAATCCATTGACAGCACGTCGACCCCGGTATACCACATCGTTCCAATTCACTCTATTCCTTGGACGCCTTTCACCCTCCTGCATGTTCACGCCCCGATCACTCAAAATCTTTTTCACTGCATCTTTCCACCTCCAATTTGGTCTCCCACTTCTCCTCGTTCCCTCCACCTCTGACACATATATCCTCTTGGTCAATCTTTCCTCACTCATTCTCTCCATGTGACCAGACCATTTCAAAACACCCTCTTCTGCTCTCTCAACCAAACTCTTTTTATTTCCACACATCTCTCTTACCCTTACATTACTTACTCGATCAAACCACCTCACACCACATATTGTCCTCAAACATCTCATTTCCAGCACATCCACCCTCCTACGCACAACTCTATCCATAGCCCACGCCTCGCAGCCATACAACATTATTGGGACCACTATTGCTTCAAGCATACCCATTTTTGCTTTCCGAGATAATGTTCTCGACTTCCAAACATTCTTCAAGGCTCCCAGAATTTTCGCCCCCTCCCCCACCCTATGATTCACTTCCGCTTCCATGGTTCCATCCGCTGCCAGATCCACTCCCAGATATCTAAAACACTTTACTTCCTCCAGTTTTTCTCCATTCAAACTTACCTCCCAATTGACTTGACCCTCAACCCTACTGTACCTAATAACCTTGCTCTTATTCACATTTACTCTTAACTTTCTTCTTTCTCACACTTTACCAAACTCAGTCACCAGCTTCTACAGACTCTCACATGAATCAGCCACCAGCGCTGTATCATCAGCGAACAACAACTGACTCGCTTCCCAAGCTCTCTCATCCACAACAGACTGTATACTTGCCCCTCTTTCCAAAACTCTTGCATTCACCTTCCTAACAACCCCATCCATAAACAAATTAAACAACCATGGAGACATCACACACCCCTGCCGCAAACCTACATTCACAGAGAACCAATCACTTTCATCTCTTCCTACACGTACACATGCCTTACATCCTCGATAAAAACTTTTCACTGCTTCTAACAACTTGCCTCCCACACCATATATTCTTAATACCTTCCACAGAGCATCTCTATCAACTCTATCATATGCCTTCTCCAGATCCATAAATGCTACGTGCAAATCCATTTGCTTTTCTGATTATTTCTCACATACATTCTTCAAAGCAAACACCTGATCCACACATCCTCTACCACTTCTGAAACCACACTGCTCTTCCTACAATCTGATGTTCTGTACATGACTTCACTCTCTCAATCAATACCCTCCCATATAATTTCCCAGGAATACTCAACAAACTTATACCTCTGTAATTTGAGCACTCACTCTTATCCCCTTTGCCTTTGTACAATGGCACTATGTAAGCATTCCGCCAATCCTCAGGCACCTCACCATGAGTCATACATACATTAAATAACCTTACCAACCAGTCAACAATACAGTCACCCCCTTTTTTAATAAATTCCACTGCAATACCATCCAAACCTGCTGCCTTGCCGGCTTTCATCTTCCGCAAAGCTTTTACTACCTCTTCTCTGTTTACCAAATCATTTTCCCTAACCCTCTCACTTTGCACACCACCTCGACCAAAACACCCTATATCTGCCACTCTATCATCAAACACATTCAACAAACCTTCAAAATACTCACTCCATCTCCTTCTCACATCACCATGTCACGCGTGTGGACCGATCCTCACACTCGTAGGCGCTGTGTGTGTGTGTGTGTGTACCCGTGCGCGTTATGCGATGACAAAGCTACGTCTTTCCCCACAGCAACTGGACCCCAAGGAGGAGAGGTTCGTGAGGTCGGGTCGCCCCTCAGAGGGGAA
>NC_092230.1:8823022-8828022 GCF_036320965.1 Panulirus ornatus | reverse complement strand
GGGTCCCGGGTTCGATCCTGGTTGTTGGAGGTCTGTATGATATATATATATATATATATATATATATATATATATATCCCTGGGGATAGGGGAGAAAGAATACTTCCCACGTATTCCCTGCGTGTCGTAGAAGGCGACTAAAAGGGGAGGGAGCGGGGGGGCTGGAAATCCTCCACTCTCAATTTTAATTTTCCAAAAGAAGGAACAGAGAAGGGGACCAGGTGAGGATATTCCCTCAGAGGCCCAGTCCTCTGTTCTTAACGCTACCTTGCTAGCGCGGGAAATGGCGAATAGTTTGAAAGAAAGATATACATATATAGATATAGATATATGCCTAGGTGGCTTTCTGCTACCCACCCTCGCTGCCACACCACTGCTCGATTAACCACGCCTCTCGCCCACAGGTCTTGGCCCTGAACCAGGTGTTCGCCACGCAGCCAGAGATCCTCCACGAATACAACCCACTGCAGGACCTGCCGTGCGGTGAGCTGCCCGCCGACACCTCCTCCTTCTACAGCGTGTGTGGTGAGGAGGTCTGGCGACCCGCTTCGGCGCACCTCAGTTCCAGCGTCTGCTGCCACCCCGTCAGCCACACCCCAGTCTGGTAGGTCGCGGGGACACGCTTCTACCCAGTTGAGAATCTTGAGATGTGTAGCCATATGGGGTAGTGAGCGCCCTAAGCCTATGATATATATACCAAGTCGACCCATAACGCATGTGGGTGGAGCCTGCTTGCTACGTCATCTGGCCCTAAACAAAGAAAACGTGCTGGTACAGGGTTAAGGAAAACGTAGATTCATCTACACTTTGCTCACACTGCTCACAGTGTCCATACTTTCCCTCACAGTATCCATATCTTCCCTCACAGTATCCATATCTTCCCTCACAGTATCCATATCTTCCCTCACAGTATCCATGCCTTCCCTCACAGAATCCATACCTTCCCTCACAGTATCCATACCTTCCCTCACAGTATCCATGCCTTCCCTCACAGTATCCATACCTTCCCTCACAGTATCCATACCTTCCCTCACAGTATCCATACCTTCCCTCACAGTATCCATACCTTCCCCTCACAGTATCCATACCTTCCCTCACAGTATCCATACCTTCCCTCACAGTATTCATATCTTCCCTCACAGTATCCATGCCTTCCCTCACAGTATCCATACCTTCCCTCACAGTATCCATGCCTTCCCTCACAGTATCCATACCTTCCCTCACAGTATCCATACCTTCCCTCACAGTATCCATGCCTTCCCTCACAGTATCCATACCTTCCCTCACAGTATCCATACCTTCCCTCACAGTATCCATACCTTCCCTCACAGTATCCATACCTTCCCTCACAGTATCCATTCCTTCCCTCACAGTATCCATACCTTCCCTCACAGTATCCATACCTTCCCTCACAGTATCCATACCTTCCCTCACAGTATCCATACCTTCCCTCACAGTATCCATACCTTCCCTCACAGTATCCATGCCTTCCCTCACAGTATCCATACCTTCCCTCACAGTATCCATACCTTCCCTCACAGTATCAATACCTTCCCTCACAGTATCCATGCCTTCCCCTCACAGTATCCATACCTTCCCTCACAGTATCCATACCTTCCCTCACAGTATCCATACCTTCCCTCACAGTATCCATACCTTCCCTCACAGTATCCATACCTTCCTCACAGTATCCATACCTTCCCTCACAGTATCCATACCTTCCCTCACAGTATCCATACCTTCCCTCACAGTATCCATACCTTCCCTCACAGTATCCATACCTTCCCTCACAGTATCCATACCTTCCCTCACAGTATCCATACCTTCCCTCACAGTATCCATACCTTCCCTCACAGTATCCATACCTTCCCTCACAGTATCCATACCTTCCCTCACAGTATCCATACCTTCCCTCACAGTATCCATACCTTCCCTCACAGTATCCATACCTTCCCTCACAGTATCCATACCTTCCCTCACAGTATCCATACCTTCCCTCACAGTATCCATACCTTCCCTCACAGTATCCATACCTTCCCTCACAGTATCCATACCTTCCCTCACAGTATCCATACCTTCCCTCACAGTATCCATACCTTCCCTCACAGTATCCATACCTTCCCTCACAGTATCCATACCTTCCCTCACAGTATCCATACCTTCCCTCACAGTATCCATACCTTCCCTCACAGTATCCATACCTTCCCTCACAGTATCCATACCTTCCCTCACAGTATCCATACCTTCCCTCACAGTATCCATACCTTCCCTCACAGTATCCATACCTTCCCTCACAGTATCCATACCTTCCCTCACAGTATCCATACCTTCCCTCACAGTATCCATACCTTCCCTCACAGTATCCATACCTTCCCTCACAGTATCCATACCTTCCCTCACAGTATCCATACCTTCCCTCACAGTATCCATACCTTCCCTCACAGTATCCATACCTTCCCTCACAGTATCCATACCTTCCCTCACAGTATCCATACCTTCCCTCACAGTATCCATACCTTCCCTCACAGTATCCATACCTTCCCTCACAGTATCCATACCTTCCCTCACAGTATCCATACCTTCCCTCACAGTATCCATACCTTCCCTCACAGTATCCATACCTTCCCTCACAGTATCCATACCTTCCCTCACAGTATCCATACCTTCCCTCACAGTATCCATACCTTCCCTCACAGTATCCATACCTTCCCTCACAGTATCCATACCTTCCCTCACAGTATCCATACCTTCCCTCACAGTATCCATACCTTCCCTCACAGTATCCATACCTTCCCTCACAGTATCCATACCTTCCCTCACAGTATCCATACCTTCCCTCACAGTATCCATACCTTCCCTCACAGTATCCATACCTTCCCTCACAGTATCCATACCTTCCCTCACAGTATCCATACCTTCCCTCACAGTATCCATACCTTCCCTCACAGTATCCATACCTTCCCTCACAGTATCCATACCTTCCCTCACAGTATCCATACCTTCCCTCACAGTATCCATACCTTCCCTCACAGTATCCATACCTTCCCTCACAGTATCCATACCTTCCCTCACAGTATCCATACCTTCCCTCACAGTATCCATACCTTCCCTCACAGTATCCATACCTTCCCTCACAGTATCCATACCTTCCCTCACAGTATCCATACCTTCCCTCACAGTATCCATACCTTCCCTCACAGTATCCATACCTTCCCTCACAGTATCCATACCTTCCCTCACAGTATCCATACCTTCCCTCACAGTATCCATACCTTCCCTCACAGTATCCATACCTTCCCTCACAGTATCCATACCTTCCCTCACAGTATCCATACCTTCCCTCACAGTATCCATACCTCTCCTCACAGTATCCATACCTTCCCTCACAGTATCCATACCTTCCCTCACAGTATCCATACCTTCCCTCACAGTATCCATACCTTCCCTCACAGTATCCATACCTTCCCTCACAGTATCCATACCTTCCCTCACAGTATCCATACCTTCCCTCACAGTATCCATACCTTCCCTCACAGTATCCATACCTTCCCTCACAGTATCCATACCTTCCTCACAGTATCCATACCTTCCCTCACAGTATCCATACCTTCCCTCACAGTATCCATACCTTCCCTCACAGTATCCATACCTTCCCTCACAGTATCCATACCTTCCCTCACAGTATCCATACCTTCCCTCACAGTATCCATACCTTCCCTCACAGTATCCATGCCTTCCCTCACAGTATCCATACCTTCCCTCACAGTATCCATACCTTCCCTCACAGTATCCATACCTTCCCTCACAGTATCCATACCTTCCCTCACAGTATCCATACCTTCCCTCACAGTATCCATACCTTCCCTCACAGTATCCATACCTTCCCTCACAGTATCCATACCTTCCCTCACAGTATCCATACCTTCCCCTCACAGTATCCATACCTTCCCTCACAGTATCCATACCTTCCCCTCACAGTATCCATACCTTCCCTCACAGTATCCATACCTTCCCTCACAGTATCCATACCTTCCCTCACAGTATCCATGCCTTCCCTCACAGTATCCATGCCTTCCCTCACAGTATCCATACCTTCCCTCACAGTATCCATACCTTCCCTCACAGTATCCATGCCTTCCCTCACAGTATCCATACCTTCCCTCACAGTATCCATACCTTCCCTCACAGTATCCATACCTTCCCTCACAGTATCCATACCTTCCCTCACAGTATCCATACCTTCCCTCACAGTATCCATACCTTCCCTCACAGTATCCATACCTTCCCTCACAGTATCCATACCTTCCCTCACAGTATCCATACCTTCCCTCACAGTTTCCTTGCAGCTGAAGGTTTAGGGCCACGTGACGTCACAAGGCGACCTGCGCAGCCTGGTCCATGTTTTGGAGTCAGAGTGGGTTGACTTGGTATATATATAGGTATATATATAGGTATGTTATCCCTGGGGATAGGGGATTAAGAATACTTCCCACGTATTCCCTGCGTGTCGTAGAAGGCGACTAAAAGGGGAGGGAGCGGGGGGCTGGAAATCCTCCCCTCTCGGGTTTTTTTTTTTTTTTTTTTTTTTTTTTTCAATTTTCAAAAGAAGGAACAGAGAATTGGGCCAGGTGAGGGTATTCCCTCAAAGGCCCAGTCCTCTGTTCTTAACGCTACCTCGCTAATGCGGGAAATGGCGAATAGTTTGAAAGAAAGAAAATATAGGTATGTATAAAAGAAAGAGACAGGAGGTCAAGAGAAAGGTGCAAGAGGTGAAAAAAAGGGCAAATGAGAGTTGGGGTGAGAGAGTATCATTAAATTTTAGGGAGAATAAAAAGATGTTCTGGAAGGAGGTAAATAAAGTGCGTAAGACAAGGGAGCAAATGGGAACTACAGTGAAGGGCGCAAATGGGGAGGTGATAACAAGTAGTGGTGATGTGAGAAGGAGATGGAGTGAGTATTTTGAAGGTTTGTTGAATGTGTTTGATGATAGAGTGGCAGAT